>NW_026861131.1:0-222868 GCF_026571515.1 Ruditapes philippinarum | reverse complement strand
TCAAAAGGCCCTAAATTTGAAATTTTTTTTTTGGGTTTTGGGCATAAAAATTTTGAAAAATTGAAAATTTTACTACTGTAAGGTAAAAAAGGGCAAATCGCAAAAAAAACTAAAAAAAATCTGCAGAAAAATTTTCCCAGGATAGCTTCCCCGTGATTTAAAATTCTTTATTCCTTATTTATTGGTTTGACATTATTCCTTTTAAAGGGGGTTTAAATTTTTAACTCCGGGACTCAAGAAAAAAAAAGGGAAATAAAAAACAGTTTTTTCCCTTAAGCCCAAGGGGAAATAACTTAAAAAATCGGGATAAATCCAAAGGGGAAAACCCCCAGGTCCCAAAACTAAATATGCTAAAGAAACCCTTTCCCCGAAAGGGTTTTTAATTTGACTCATGTAAAAATTTATTGAGTTAAATGCGACCCCAATTAAAATTTGGGAAAAAATTTTCTAAGCAAGGGGCAATAACTCTAAAAATTTACAAAAAAATAATCCAGACAAAAATCCCAAAGGTTCCCACAATATACATGCTGACCCAATTTTTCCTTTTAAAGTTTCAGGGACCCCCTTGGGTAAAAGCTTTTGATTTTAATGCACAACAATTTGGGAAAAATTGAAAAAATTTAACCAAAGCCCCAAGGTCAATAACTCTAAACAATTAAGAATATCCAGACAAAATATGGGGGAAAAAAAACACACATGTGATAAATTTTCCGGTAAAGCCCCCCAGGGACTCTAGGCCCCAAATACTTTTTATTGGGCCCGACAAAAGGTTAAAAAAATTGAAAAATTTTTATAATCAAAGGGAAAAATTTTCAAAAAATTAAAAAAAAATATCCGAAAAAAAAAAAAAAACCCGGCGGGCACAAAATGTTTAAACCCAACATTTCCTTGAAAATTTTTAAAGACTAAAGGGGTTAAAATTTAATTTTGAGTTTACTTTTAAACCCCCAGTCACCAATTTTGGAAAATTGAAAAATTTTTTAACAAAAGTCAAGGGCAAACTCTAAAAAAAACTAAAAAAAACCCTGCCCAAAAATCCCCAAAAATGCAAAAACTACACATGTGATCAACATTCCTGTAAATTTCAGGGCTCTAGTTAAAATTATTTTTTGGGGTTTTACGGCGCCCAAAAAAAGGGTGAACAAAGGGGAAAAAGGGAAAACCAAAATGCCCCCCCTAAAGGGGGGGAACAAAAATCATGTTGTAAAACGGAACACCATAAAATTAAAAAACCATAAAAAATTTTTTATTGTAAAAACATAAATTTCCCTTAAAGATCTTTCATGAAAATTTTCCCCAAATTTTATTACTCTGTGCAAAACATCGATTTAGTTCCAAAAAATTTTTGGTTTGAAAAGTCAAAAAAAAATTTATATATCCCTGTTACAATCAATGCGAAAGCCCCTTTTGCCCCCCCCTCCCCCCAAAACCCTTTCCCCATTTTTATCTTACTTTTCATCTAATCAAATCTAAAATATTTTTATCACTTAAATAATCAAATCTTAAACCCAAAAATTTTAAATTCTTTTAATGATTTTTTAATCTTAATCTTTTAATCAAATCTTTTTCAAATTTATCAGCCCAAACCCCTCAGGGAAAGGATGTAAAATGATTTAAAAATTAGTCATTTTTCAAAAAACCCTTTTGCGAACAATTGTCGTTTTTTTTTTTATTAAAATTAGAATTGGGGGCCCCTTTCCCGGGGCACAACCCACTTATTTTTAAAATTTTCAATAAAAGACCATATTTATAAAATACAAATTTTTAAATGGGTTGGCCCTTCCCAATCAAAATTTAAATTTAAAACAGCAATGAGGGGGAACCCTTTGTCCCCTATTTTTAATAAATAGCCCCCCTTGGGTTTCTTTTTACATGCCCATTTTGGTATAGCATGTTTAAACATCGAGGGAAACCTAGTTTTCTTCCGTACCCCTTCTAAGTTAACATGTGAACCTCCCACTTGATTAAAAGCAGGAGACTACCTTTTTTCCCCAGCCTTTTTTTTTTCAAAAATTTTTTATTTAATTTTCGGGGGGGTATTTTTCTCAAATTAAAAAATCTCCCAATTTTTGAAGGGGGTTCAGAAATTTCCTTCCTTGTTTATCAAAAAAAAATCTCCCCAAATTTGACCCACCCAAAAAAAAAAATTCAAGGTACCTATGCAATTTTGGCATGTTGGGTAAAAAACATTTGAAATTGTTCTTCTGAAAAAAAAAAAAAATCCCCAAGGGTGTTACCCAAGGATCGACACCTGGCCTCAAAGAGTCACAGCCAGTGGGTCTAAGTTCTAACCAACTGAGCCTCCCCACCATTTAGCTTAAAAGGTCTTCAAGCGTCCCCGTTTAGGAATCCGGGTCAGCTCGGCCCCTAAAACATACTCGGCCCCCGGGTCAGCTCGGCCATATTCCAACTGAACGGGTCAACTTCGGCCCACATGTTTTTCCTGATTTTAAAATGAGTTAAAGGACATCAAAGGACTCCTTTGTCAGGGCTATTATTTATAATCAATGTGTATGTTAAATATACCGATTAATTAGGGTGATAATTATGATTGGGACTTATTCATTCAAATTAGTGGACCACCTACCAATTAATTAGAAGCCTATGCTAATTAAGTAAACACGTTTTTGTTTCATAACTTTATTTTGAAAAATTACTTTTACAAACAAAAAATGCATCTAAAGGAAAACACATTTTTATTATATCTAAATATTCACAGGCACAAGTATCGGGAAGAAAAAAAATATGAGTTATTTTATCAAATTGTTCTATTTTTTTCTTCCCCAGGTTACGGATAATCGTGCCTGTGTCTATATTCAATTTTACATCTCGAATCTCTGCAAGACAAATAAATAACTTTTTTTTCTAAATATACTTTATTTCAGCAGAGGTACAATGTATAATTATATTAATAATAATTAAGATATTTCTTTTATTCATTTTACCTTAACAACATATGCAAAGCAAAGTAAATACGTTATAGGCCTATATATTTTTTGTAAAGTGGGCCGAGTTTGACCCGTGCCCCCCGAGTTGGTATAGGGCCGAGTTGACACTTTTCCCCCGTTTAGATGTTTAGATGCCGCATCAGATGAAAAAACAAAAATGTTTAATTTAACGGCTTATAAAGTTTTGGAAGCCAGAACTAACCACCCACTCAGCTTTCTTAACTGTTCCAAATTCAAAGTAAGTTATTAAGCTTATAAATAGTCCACAGAACACCTGAATGATCTAGCCGTTACAGTACGTGGAATTAATTTATATAGCGCTACTCACAATATTGATTTTCCGAAAATGGGAAGTTTCAACTATCTACATATAATATAACTGTAAGCCGGGTTTAAATTGTAAACCGGGTTTCAACCCACTTACACCAGGACATAAGATAACTTATCTTATGTCCCAGCTACCACTTACAGAGCTACCTGCACTATTGATAAATGTATGCAGTATATTGACGCAAAATATTTCACGTAAACGGTTTTTGACTCCGGACATAAAATTGTCTTAGATTTTACCAAAGACCCTGGTTTTTAAAAAGCATGGCTGGTTTTACCCATTTTTTTTTCCTACTTTATCATTTTCGTTTCTCCCAATCGTAAACATCTCGCGCTATTTTTAATAAGGGGAAAAGCCGAGAAGTTGCGGACCGAGGGGGTTATGACTAAAATATGCCAACTGACATAATTATTTTTTAGCAACAGACGTATGTTTATTTATGTCAATAGTTAACATTTTAATATTTTAGTAATCAAAAAAGATTAATTTTAAGTCATGGAGCTAAATATAAGTTAAAATAAAAGAAAAAAATGCTATATACCACCTCATCAATACAACACTTTAAAATAGTAGGAACATAAATAGCCTTTTTTGTATTTCTGCACAAGCGAACTTTGCCTTAATGCAGTAGTGACTATATGTGTGTACAGTTAGGTTATTTCTTAATTTTCTTTTCAATTGAGCTTTACCTATTTCTGAAAACATAAAATAACAAGGGGGCATTTGCCCTTAAGAGCTTACATGATGACAGACCGTTATTTTTGTGAAAGCAGTGAACGCTAGTGTTTATTACAAGAATTTGAATAATGTAGATGAAACTTTGTGCAAAATGTATTTTTTGATAATACTATATATATACGTGGTCCCATAATTTTATTGCTGTTCATCTAAAACAAGAAAGAATGATCTAGATCTAGGTCATTTGATATCAAATTAAAGTTCTACTTCTTATATAGCTGTACATAAAAACAAAGGAGGTCACTTCCTCAAAATCTAGGTAAGCTGATACCAAAGTTACAAATTACATCTTCAACTGTGCACATGTTCCAATTTAATCACTGCACATTAAAGGACAAGACAGAAGGTCACATTGTCAAATTATAGGCTCCATGATGTCAAAATTTGCCCCACCGCGGTGGTCAATGGTTTTTAATATGTACATTTTTAGTAAAAATCTTCCTTGTCTGAAGGTACAATTAAAGCTTATATTAAATATCTAGCTAGACATTTGGTAAATAATATCATCGATATATAGGTCTATAAAATTATAGGCTTTGTTTTTTAATTAGTTTTATTATCAACAAACTACCATGTATGTGTACATTTAGACATTTACTCAAACAATCTTATTTTTTGAAAATTCTTGTTTTATTATCGATAAATGCTAATTTTGAACTCCGTTGCGCCAAAAATTCTCCATTGCATAATTTAGTCATACTCCAAGAAAGCTACAACACTGAAAATGCATGAACACCGGTTATTCCGAAATAGTTATTTTTAGAGATCGGTGACTCCGAATATTTATTTTTAGAAATATGACTACCCAGTATTTTCACACATCCATATATGGATAAGGATATCACTGACGTACCAAATTCTAGACTGATACACCGCCATTACAGGCCTGCTTCATAATTTCTCCGCCTAAAAACACAAAACTCGTCCAAACACGGAAGTGGCATGACTAGATAACTATTTCAATTTTTAGTGGTACTGGCAGTATACTTCGACAGTTTAGCAGATCAACATGCAGGTAGGCTTTTATTTGATGGCTTTGATTTTCACAAGAATAAAAGAAGGCTGGAATTTAGAATCTTTCTCAACAGTATTTAAAGCTCTAGATTCATCATGTCAAAATCATGTTTTCTAGGAGTATAGTGGGGTCCCGTATAGTGGGGTCCCATGTATATTGGTCTTTTCGTGGTATACCCAGTATATATTCCTTATTTACCACTGATGTGTGAAGAAAAAGTTATGCATACCTATAAATATGACGTCGCTTTGTGATATTTTTGCTTCTGGGCAAAGCAACTTGACCGACATAAAACATAACAAGCCTGTAACGTCTAATTTAATGGACTAAGCCCTAGACCAACTTATAAGACTCGAGATAATTTTTGCCAGGCGATATCCTTTTCTAACGGTTTGACTGTATGAAGAAAACAGTTTGTAAAAATGAGTCAAACCGTTAACGCTGAATCATAGCTAAAGAGAGTTGAGCAAACAGGTTTTATAGTACTGCTAGACCTGTGACTGTTGCAATGTCAAAATAAAAGCTCAGTGATTTTTCTCACTTTCTTGGGAAGAGGCCTTAGCCTCTTGATTTTGGGAAAAATTATTGCTAAAATTGCTGATTTGGGAAGTTAAAAAGCTGGTTTTAGTTAAGATTTTTGGGAAAACTGCATGAATTTAAAGAAAATTTCAATTGGGAAGAGGCCTTTTTTCGGAGTCTGTTTATAAGTAGAAAAATCTCTGAAGCTATCACTTATTCTCACGCGAATTGTGAAATTGATGTCGCTGCACACTCTGAACATAATCGATTCAGAAAAACTTGCTATTTGATAGCTAACGTGCAAAAAGTATATAATGGATTTTTTTGATCCATAGACTTCATTGATAACACATTCGATAACCAAAATTTTATGAGGGAAGCTTTTGGAAATGTAATGTTCGAGACTGTCGCCATTTTGGATTATTCGTGTTTGAGCTAGTGTAACCCCAAAAAACCTATATAATTTCGGCAAAAAATTAATTTGTGCAGGAGTATGTATGTCTTCTTATCTGTTTTCGAAGCTTGACCCACTTGAAAAGACTGATCTTTGTCATATGTAGAATGTTTTTAGAACTGTCGCCAAAATTTACTGCATCGGTAATGTACGCGACTTGTAAATTAAGTTGCCGCATATAACTGAAAAATAACTAAGTAATTCTAAGTCGTTTATATGTTATTTTACAATTAAATACTTATGCTACTATAGCCAGACTTATCTCTCTTATGATAAATTCTAAGAATTAACCGAGATTCTATTACTTTGACAGCCTGTGCCAGATGATGATTTAAGCATGTAATGTTCGCTACTTAAAAATTAGTACGTTCCATGCACTATTTCCCAATTAAGGAATTTTTAATAAATGATTTACATTTTGAGCGATATATAATAACCAAATCTGAAAGAATTGTGCCCACGAATCTTTTAATATATCTATATACACATAGGTCTGTAATGTACGCGACTGTAATGTTCAATACAATAAAAATGTAACATGGCTTTAGTATACTTAATTTTCAATTAACAAGGACTTAAACTAGTCATTTTTGTGTTATACTTAATCATAGATGCAGCATAAATGTATACATACTTTGTATTTTTACAGTTATAATCAAATTTTCTTAATTTTGTGTAAGTAAGGCTTTAGAATCTAGTAACTGAATATCAGATTCTAGTAACTACGAAAACAAAGATGTAATACGTTTAATATTTATTTTCTTCTAAAGCCAAAATCTGTATGCAAAGTTTTCTTACTGAAATTGTTTAGATATAGATTATAAGTGATATGCCTTTCATAATAGGTATTGTAATGTTCACTACATTTCGTATCGAACATTACTGAATTATTCTGATGGCAATCTATACATTTGTTAATGTTTTCAGCGATTTTGCTTTTGTTTTGAGAAAATATTCCATAATTATATATTGTTTAAATAAAGTAAATAGGTGTTTGTAATTTAAATGCATATTTATTACTAAATATATATGAGGCAATATTGTTGATTATCATCTAAATCAGTTTCAAACCCCAATAACGTTTCACCGCGTTGGTAAAAAAAACTACTGTTATAAACATGCATATAATAACTGAAAATATTATCAGATACTATTAACATAGTTGCTGACATGTTTAAAATATATCATCTACAATATTATACACATGATAGCGTCTACAACATATTACAACTATGTATCAAACATTACAATATTAGTATCGAACATTACACGCAGATCTTGAAAATTTTCTTCATCTCTACAGTCATGTATGGTGAAATCTGTATTAGAAATGAGTGGCAATTGCACTTACAAGTGTAGAAGAGGAAAAGACAACGTTGGCTCTTTGTAATTGAAATATTTTAAACTACGTAGGAAGCACATAATAATTAACAATTAAAATACATTTTATCTCAATACTGGCTAGTAAGGTGCCCTTTTTGAAATGTTCTGCTCAAATCTTAAAATTTGATGTAGCCTTAATAATATCAAAAGCATGAATTGTAATATATGTATTGTTATTCTGTACGCTGCATATATGCCCACGATCTCAGTAAATATGTTTTATGACATTGATATTAATATAAGGACAGGTATTTAACTTCTTTTGTACGTCGGATACATAGTTATACTCGTAATTTAATTTGTTTGTATATATTATTTACCCATGCTATTGACTCAAGCTAAAATGAACACACTTAATAATATTAAGTTTAAACTTAAAAAAATGATTGTATAATAAAATGATAATAATAATAACCATTACTGTTACCCACAACGAATATTTTTACTGTATTACGTAATGTCCGAGACAATTGATGTTCTGTCAAAAAGACTCTACCACAAAATTTTAGTCATGTTTTTGGGTTGCAAAGTTTTTTTCGTCACGTTATCATTATTGAAGTAAAGTTTAAACAAAACATAAGAACAAATAAATGGAATCATACAATTGAAATCAATCATCAAAAATTCCGCATTTTAAATAAACACACTTTGTAGAATTGCGTTTTATTGCGATAACTTTGCAAGCTCAAGAAAAAAATATTTCAAGCGTTTCATAGTGAAATATTTTGTTATTTTATAAATGTAATGAATACATGGCAAAAATAAAGTTTTCTGAAGTGGATATATTTAATATTTCATATGAAATTCGGAATGTTTTAATTAATAAACTGGTAGTAGCGTACATTACAATAGGATAAATTTTACAACTAGGGTTGCTTCTTTCAGAGAGTAGTACTCGCAAAGTATTTGGTTGATGTTCAAAAAATTTCACAATTGTCTCAGTTAAGGGTTCTACTTTTCGAAATCTTCGAAATTAGGCCCTATTAAGAAGATCGATTTTTTCGACTTTTGATCTGTCAATTTCACAATTCTTATGAGAATCAGTGTATATGTAAAGTTATGGAAGCCAGAACTAGCTGAATCAGTCAATTATGGACAGGCCGGACCCTTAGACAGGGCAGACTTTAGTATGGTCCACCCTGTTCAAACATACGGTCCGCCCTGTCTCACGGTCCGCCCTCTCCATAAGTCATTGTAATAAATATATTTAAATATTGATTTTTCTTTTTTTCTTTTAATACCATTATAAACATATTATATACGTATATCAATATCCTACAACTGAACTAATTAGACTACTGGTTGGAGACCTCCAAAACCGGACAACCACCAAACCCAGACACGAAAATGCCTTATTTTATTTGTTCAGTGGTAGTTGATCAATCAGTCGCTTTTATATCAACAATAACTGCATGTTTGTTCTACAATTAAGTAATTAAATTTATTTCAATTTTCGTAAACGTTAATATTGTAATGTCTTTCAAGAACGTTGACTTTGAAAATTTGGACGTCAAGAGTGCAATACCTGACCACTTATACTAGCTGTAATGATTTGTAGATTAAATAATAGAATATCCAAAACTTCAGCATTTGCTGCTGAAATATTTTATATTATGTTAATATAAAAATTAAAACACCAAAGCTTGTATTGATTTAAATCAGCATCATGGACATATCTGTCCGGACACATGGTATTGTAGTGTGGACAATTCAGGTAATTTTGATACCCTCCTTCACAGGTCTCAGATATTAGTGTCAACATAATCAGAAATAAACAAACTAGTCTGTTAGTTGGGAAAAGAACCTAGCTGTACTGTGTCAAATTTTCAGATCTCTAGCTTTAAAATTATAAAATCTGTATGGAAAAATGTTCAAAAAGTGTCCGGTTGGTGGTCCCCGACCAGTAAGCATAGCCCCTGCTAAGTGGTTGCTCTTGTTAAGAATTTGCTTTACTTGGTTAAATTGGAAATTCTTGGCAGAAATGTTATCTATAATGAAATTATATGCAGAGCTCAAGTTTCCCAGATCAAGGTCTTTAGTTGTATCTTCAATATTTCAATATTTATTTAGATGTCTGATGAAATGTACACTTTTTTTTTATGAAAAAGTAGGGGTTTTATGATCGCTGCATCATCGTTTTCATTGTAGTGCAAAACTTGTAATATAGCCTTTCAAAAGATGTGTTACATATAACTGTGAATACTTGCATATCATGACATGATGCAGTTGTTAGACAAGGGACATAATTCTGAAAGCATGTTTGGAGTTATGCCACTTTTTAACTTGGATATTTAAGCAGAGTGTTAGCACAGTATGTAGTGCTCTTGTGATTTTTAAGGAATGACTAGCATTTAAGATCCTGTATGTTGTAATTAAGGGTGTAACAACACTTAAGTGAAATTTTATGTATATAATTATTCTTCTAAAACAATTTCCAAACATCGAAGAATATGTAAAATATGTACTGCAAATGTTTATGGCATTAAAATTAATCATTAAAATCTATGCATTCATTTCGTATTGAAAAATTTGGCTAAGACTTAGACTTATCAAAAATAATTTTCTAATTACCCCCCTTTATTTTCATGAAATGTAAATTCAGCAATATCTTTACAAATTTTTTTTTTTTTTTGAACCTACAATATTGATAAATCTTCATTTGAGCGTCAGATTTATGATATAAAACCATAAAAAATTTGAGTTACAGGATTTTTAAGGAGCATTAAAATTTTGAACTTGTATTTATTTTAGGACCCAAATGCAGATACAGAATGGAACGATGTATTGAGGGCAAAGGGAATTCTTCCGCCTAAGGAAGAAAAAGAACTAACAGAAGATGACATTGTCGCCATGGTAGAAAACACAATAGAAAATAAAGCTAAAGGTATACATGTAGGAACTATTAAATTATACTTACTGTATGACCCTCACTGTGAATTGTCAATTATTTTTTTGTATGTGAAAACATTGGCAATGTGATATATTCATGAAAGAGTAAAATTATAAATTAGGTATACATTTAGAGTAGCTATTATGTACATTACTAAGTGACTGTTGCTAAAATAAAACTAAAATAGTGAAACAAACTGCTACCGTAATGTTAAATAGATCCTAGATTTGCGTCCTTGTTTTTTAATTACGGCAGCAAAATTAATGCAGCCATGATTGGGTATTAATTTGTGAGTATATTGTGGAGTGTTCTTTGCAGGTAAGGATATGTCTGACATGGGGTTGGATGAATTGAATGACATCGAAGATGATATAGATGAAGAAGAAGAAAGAATATTCGAGGAATACAGGTAAGACCAGGGATTAATTTTACATACAATATGATGAGTGCAGATAGATTTTATAAACAATACTGGTGAGAAAAAAATTTATACAAGTCATGTGAGAGAATGAGTTTGCTTCACTATACAACATGTAGTTTGATATCTTTACATGTAATAGCCTGCATTACTGGGACATAATATGTAATGGGACTTATAACACTGCACGTTTGTAACGTCGATTTTCTTTGGATAATCATGACGTTTATATAGTTTTATATACACGGCTGCTGCCAATTTATAAAGAAATCTCACTTTTTTTTCTCTAAAAAAGAAGTTTGCAGTATTATGAATTTGTAATAGGTTAAAATCCTATCGGCTCAAGTTATATTTCCAAACAACTGCTGATATAGGGCCATATAACCTGTCAACAACTTTTATAACTAATAATATAACTGAAGATTAGTACTTTGTTAAATCTTCGGCCATTTATTTCGACCCGGTACTTTGTGTTACTGGTCCTTGTGAAAGGGGTAATTACATGTAGGTGTTTGAAGTTGTTAACATTTGCAGCCCGGGAGGAAAAGTTGTACATTATAAAACCAGTTTCTGATAACTTCACATGTTGGCAATCATTTCCAATGTTGACAGATGCTATAATTGTACATATGAGTCACAGACTTGCCTTTATAGTAAGTACATGTGTATATAGATACATAATTTAATAGTTAAATATTTTAAATACTTTTTCACATAGGCGTCAAAGAATGGCAGAAATGAGAGAAGCTCAGCAAAAGAACAAGTTTGGTGAGGTTCGTGAAATCAGTAAATCTGACTGGGTGACGGAAGTCAACAAAGCTGGTGATGGAATATGGGTGGTTATACATGTTTATAAACCTTCGTAAGTTTTATTGCTTTAAGTATATCTAAGAAACAAAACATGAACTATTTCATAATTCAAAATTCAAGCTTTTTTAACTTAAGCATTGTATAATGAAAATAAAGGAGACTGACTAAGCAATGTTGCTGATATTTTAAATAACTGTGAACAGGATGTTAGAAAGTTTTCTTTTGGCATAAATGTTTCAATACAATGCTGCTGTGATTGAACTGACATTACAAAACTAATTATGACATGATAAAACAAGTTATGACATTGTAAACAAATTAATGACATAAAAATCAAATTATGACATTACAAAACAAATTATGACATTATACACAAATTATGACAATTCATAACAAATTATGACATTAAAAACAAATTTTGACAAAACAAACTGAACAAGTTAGAACATTACAAAAAAAGTTATGACACAAATTTTGAACCAGTTATGACATTTAAGAAACCAGTTATGACGTTACAGAATAAATAAACAATTTAAGACATTATGAAACAAATGAGAAAAGTGGTTTATGTAAAAACTTTTTTCACTTTAGAGATTGATTACTGTGAATATAAATTTGTTGTTTTTGGTCTCTTTTCAGAATTCCATTATGTAAATTAGTAAATCAACACATATCAAATTTGGCTCAGAAATTCCCGTCAACAAAATTCCTACGCAGCGTGTCATCTGTGTGTATACCAAATTATCCCGATAAAAACTTACCTACTATCTTTGTTTATCATGAAAATGTGATGAAGAAACAATTTGTTGGTCCATTAGCCTTTGGTGGAATGAATTTAAAACAAAATGGTGAGTATTTTAGTATGTTTTTATACTTTTTAAATGATACATCCAGTTATAATGCTCAAATTGGGGTCCAAAGTCTCCAACCGTATTAATATAAACAGGCTTGGGATACCGTAAAATTCCTATTAAATGCCCCCGGCGGCTAAACATTTTCCAAAAGGGGGGCTTTTATTAAAACACATTTTTTCCTAAATCCAAAGATCATTGTAAATACATTTAGTGTTAGCAAGTGTTGGTAATAGCATTAAAAATTGTTAAGGTATAAAGTTCATATGATACATTTTTGTGTTTACTTTGAAATAAAATGGATTCTGAATGATTTGAATAAAATTATGGATATACTCATGAGTTCAGCACAGATGAGTAGATTTTTTCCATATCAAAAAGCCCGGGGGGTCCTTTATTAGGGCAGTGGCGTTTATTAGGAATTTTACGGTACATAGTCCTCCTCACAAGATCGGATAAATTTACGGCAATACCCCACCCAAATATATTTACATACAACAGTAACGTTTTCAATCAGTATGAATCATTTACAATAGCAAATTCATTTTCAAATCATGTAGATATTTCAAACAAATATAATGCTCTTGTGGCTGAGCGTTGCCTTTCAAGGTTGATGCATCAGAATTGCAGCCACTGCATGATTGTAAGAGGTGACTTAATGTGTTCCAATCACTGGAGTCTATGCATCTCTTGGCCCCAGTTTTTACCCTTAGGATTGCTACTAGGTTGTAACAACAGTTATCCAAAACCATCTTTCCTGTTCTGGCACCATATAACCTAAATTGTGTTGGTGGGCCGTAAAACCTAACAAAACAAGTTTGCATAAATATATTTGTTGTTATTTTTCCTTCATCAGAACTGGAATGGATGTTGTCACAAACAGGAGCAGTACAGACAGACCTTGAGGAGCCACCAAAGCCTGAAGTTAAAGATGTTATGAATATAGCAATTAGAGAAAGTGCAATAAACAGAGATGACAGTGATGATGACTATTGATGAATGTCAAAGTTTTTACCTGTCCCACTATAAAAAACAACAACAAAAATTTAGGGCAAGATCAAGTGAGAATTCTGAAATGTTATTTATAGCAAATGTGCCAAAAACATTCAGTGTTTTTAAATGATTTGAAAAAAGAGCTACAAATTACAAGCTTCTTGATATAAAATTCAATAATATGATGCTGAAAGATATTTAACATTAAAAAAATCAGTTGAAAGTTATTTTCAAGACACAGGCAGATGTCGGTGCGTGTTTGTATCTGTATCTGTTCAAGAAAGTAGGAGGACCACTGCTGGTATAAATTCAGCAAGGGTGCGAAGTAGTTGTACCAGATAATGTGAAAGAAAATGAGTGTATAACCTCAATTTTGGTACCGGCAGAAGTCTGCCCCATATCACAGCAGCAATTATCAAGGACACAAGAGTTGTCTTTCTTAACAAATCACTGACTACGCCGATATCATAAAACCATTGTCTGCCATCATTGATAACCCATTTAGTGCTATCATCATGGGTACAAGTTTTCAGACATTTGCCTGAAGTTAAAGTTGTTTGTTTTTTTCTACTGCTGAAAGCTCTCTCTTTTTCTATATGTAACAAATTGAAATAATACTAAATTCAGGGTTTTTAGGTTGTTTTTTATATCTTTAAATTTTCGCCCATGTATTATGCTTGAGGTAAATCAGAAATTTATTTGTGTGAAGTTTAATAGAATTATCTACTTATAAATTAAACTAACAGTCTAACTGAAACGGCAATGACAGCTACTCATTAAATCGAAAATACTCGAGAGTTGAAAGAAATATTTTATTTTTACAATGCATGGATTAAATTTTGTACAGAGAAATCTGTTTTCTGAAAAGATCATGGTTGAACATGTTTATTGCTAAATTCTATGATAAAAATTTAACTAAGAAAATGATAAAATATACATGTGGTTGTTATCTGAAACTTGTTAATGATGTGCAAATAATAATTATACATACTGTAATGATTTTATTTTAATCAACTACATGCATGAAACTTACATTATCATAATGATTATGTATTGCAGTTACTGATGTTATGTCATTGGCATAAACAGTACTAGAGATAAAAATAAATATTTCATTGTTGAATTATTTTATTTAAAGGTAAAGCTGACATAAGTAAATAATTTATTTGATATGTATACAGCAGCAGAAGCATCTTTCGATATTTATTCTTTTCTTTATTTTATTTTAATAAAGATATTTTTCAATTTTTAACTACTTTGACTTTCTTATTATTTGCACACATGAAGTATTGTTGGGAAATTTTATGTCTTCGACAATGTTCCCTGGCACTAAACCTTTCAGAATTGTTGATTATTTCTGTTTTGCAATTTGTCATTTAAAATGAACAACCTACCGGTACGTCTTAGTGCAATAATTGATCAAGGTCAAATCATTGGCACCTAAATATCAACATAGCAGTGTATACACCATCACAGTCTGGGCGAAGCATTGCTTCGTTTTCTTTATTATATGCCCGAAAGAATTTCGGGCATATTATGTTACACCCCCTGGCGTCCGTCCGTCCGTCTATCCGTCCGTCTGTCCGAGCTCACTGAAATGACGATGTGGGGTGAATATCCATGTTCAATCCGTATAGACGGTACTTGTGAGGAAAAAGGTTGCTTATGGGGTGCAAATACTTTGCTTATGGGGTTATAGAGATCAAAGGAGATCAAAGAAAAAAACCTATAATGTCAACTAGGAACGTCCGTCCGTCCGTTAGCAATTTGGTTTCCGGAGCATAACTTAAGTTCCATTTGGCCCACAGTATTCAAACTTCATAGGATGATTGTCCATATTGGGTAGAAGACCCCTATTGATTTTGGGGTCACAAGGTCAAAGGTCACTATTACCTTAAAACTGAAAACAGTTTCCGGAGCATAACTTAAGTTCCATTTGGCCCACAGTATTCAAACTTCATAGGATGATTGTCAATATTGGGTAGAAGACCCCTATTGATTTTGGGGTCACAAGGTCAAAGGTCAAGGTCACTATTACCTTTAAACTGAAAACAGTTTCCGGAGCATAACTTATGTTCCATTTGGCCCACAATTTTCAAACTGCATAGGGTGATTGTACATATTGGGTAGAAGACTCCTATTGATTTTGGGGTCACAAGGTCAAAGGTCAAGGTCACTATTACCTTAAAACTGAAAACAGTTTCTGGAGCATAACTTATGTTCCATTTGGCCCACAGTGTTCAAACTTCATAGGATGATTGTCCATATTGGGTAGAAGACCCCTATTGAATTTGGGGTCAAAGGTCAAGGTCACTATGACCTTAAAACTGAAAACAGTTTCTGGAGGATAACTTTAGTTCCAATTGGCCCACCGTGTTCAAACTTCATAGGATGATTGTCCATATTGGGTATAAGACCCCTATTGATTTTGTGGTCACAAGGTCAAAGGTCAAGGTCACTATTACCTTAAAACTGAAAACAGTTTCCGGGGCAAAACTTAAGTTCCATTTGGCCCACAGTGTTCAAACTTCATAGGATGATTGTCAATATTGGGTTAAAGACCCCTATTGATTTTGGGGTCACAAGGTCCAAGGTCAAGGTCACTATTACTTAGAAATTGAAAACAGTTTCTTTAGCATAACTTAAGTTCAATTTGGCCCATAATATTCAAACTTCATAGGATGATTGTCCATATTAGATAGAAGACTCCTATTGATTTTGGGGTCAAAGGTCAAGGTCAATATTACCTAAAAACTGAAAACAGTTGTCGGAACATAACTTAAGTTTCATTTGGCCCACTGTGTTTAAACTCCATAGTATGATTGTCCATATTTGGTAGAAGACCCCTATTGATTTTGGGGTCACAAGGTCAAAGGTCAAGGTCACTATTACCTTAGAACTGAAAACAGTTTCCGGGGCATAACTTAAGTTCCATTTGGACCACAATATTGAAACTTCAAAGGAGGATTGTTTTGTGAAGGAGGTAATACTTTATTTAATTCCCATGTCTTACAAATGCTTCATCTTTACTATAAAATCAAAGGGCTGCAGCTCTATGGTATTTTCTGATCTTTGCAATCTAAATCATACTGACTATCTGTATGTACTTTCCAGTATAAGTTTATTTTTATATACTATAATTCATCTTACGCAGCGACAGCGTTTTGATTTTCTTCTATAACAGTTTGAGATTTTAACATATGGAATTTTGCATGAAAAAAAATAGAATTGCCTCGACTAGGATTTGAACCATAGGCCTCTCACACCCTCAACGAGACCGCTTACCTCTGCACCACGGCGAAGTTATACATATGAACCTTGAATAAAAACGAATACATTATGTAATTCTAAATTGACAATTTCCATTTCGTGTTTGTAATCCTTATTAATTTCGAGGTATTTTGTTCACGATAAACGTGTTGTTTAACACTGATGAAAATAATTTATCGAAAATCTTCTCGCCAAAACAGTCCGACATGTATATATTCCACTACTCGACAGTCAGATTTATTTGTGTACTACGCTCTGGAGTATTCGGTAATCGGCATAGCTAAAAATAGCATTTTCATTGATTAAAATGATATTCATGATAATCCGAAGCTTTACGGAAATAGCCGAACATTTTTCATTGGGTAAAAAAGATATTCATCCGCGAAATTTGTGATTGTAACCTCATATTTCTATTGACTAATGCACTGTAATTCGTTAAATGCCTACATTAAAAATTATTCTTTCTTTAAATTGCTGGTTTTTAAGCAGTTTTGAGTGAGAACTACTTTGCGTTGTTAGGACTGTTAGGAAATTTTGTGTTAGACCTTGGATGTTAGCTATGTATTTACTGATCTTACGATCAGAAAATACAAAAATCACTTTCGGGCATATAATGCTCCGCCTAGCGGTGCTCTTGTTTTATTTGGTAATACACATCCCACCTATGCGTAGACTTCCATGGCATTTGTGATCGCACAAGGTGGCATTCTGTAAAAAACAAAGACTTAACAGCTTAAAGATTGATCATAATTAGTTGACTAATTAGCGGTGGTTTGTCAAGTTTAATACATTAAAGATATAGAGAAAATGATCGGAAAATTTTTATAGTGGTCGGTACACACAAATGGCACTTAATACACATGGGAGGTTATTTTTCCCCTTTTATAGCTTATATTATTTTATTTTGAAAATATGACTAGTTAACAGAATTTGTTGGGTGAATCTTAGCTCAAACTTTTACCAATTACTTAAAATATGCATACTAACAGATGAAGTAACTTCAAAAGAAAGGCCATGATCTAGGCAAATTACTCAACATTGCAGCATCCATTTGTCTCCATTTATCTTCCCTTAGTGATGTTATGTTAGTGAACTAAGTAATTTTTAATTCATCTAATCAGTAACATGTCACTACTTTTCTTCTGACAAGACGAAAAGGTCCTGTCAACAGTTTTTCTGGAGTAATGTCGCCTTCCCAAATAAAAATTGAGTAATTGGTTAACCTTTTTGGCAAATAAGCTACTGACACAGTGACAGGAATCTGTGCCAGAGGCATGCACAATTATCAAGCACATGTTTCTGTTAAATAAAATCTTAACCTTACAAAGTACATGTACAATGCCTAGAAAAAGGGACATTTTGTATGAACATATACCTTCTTGAATTTAACCTTCAACTTGCTGGAGCATGTGTAACATCTGATGGCTCTATGTTGTTGATGACACAATTTTTTTGTAATTTGATATTAAATATAGGGCAGACACTAACTCTTTTAGTAGGCGGTAAGCCGTACCACAGAATTTGAAATTTAAGTGATCCATCATTGTTTTTGTACTTTTTTTAACACAATCTATAAAAAAAACTTCAGATCTAGAAAAAATCACTTAAAACTGGTTAAAGAGATGTATTATTTACAACTGAAGACAACAGATATGCTTTTGGACCAAATTGCCATTCTTTCAGATGAGCCTTGAACCAACCAGAAAATCCATGTGGTCTGAAAAACCAGTTGCTTGTAAAATTAGGTGGTCCTTGCCAAAATCAGGTTGTCTCGGATCAACGCATAACCGCTTATATCGAGGCTTGAGTATTAAAATCCCTTTAAACTTCCAATGGAATGTTCCAAATTAAGCAGTTTATGGGTTTCTAGTTATTGTGGCAATGATATCAAAATAGGCCCTGACCTGCTGGTTACTTATGTTGATGATCTGGGACTTCACACAGTGTCTTGCATAAGATTATGTTATCAATAACCTTTAAGCACTTATTATGTTGTACGAGTATTAAATTCTTAACGATCTGCGATGATCAATATTTTGACCTTGTCTGGGAATGATTTTTTAGCTCAGTAAAAGCCATCCAGTAATGGGGGCATTCAAGCCTTGTATTGGAATAATGTATATAAAATTTACGGTTACGCACATTAGTTTAAGAGAAAACTTGACTATAATTTTAGAAAAATTGATATATTATTCTCAATCCGTAAAAACCTGAAGATGTACATGTATGACACAAACGGTACAAATTGGAAAATGTTCTTTGGTTTGAAAAGGGACATGATAATGACATTATTTGGTCAATCGTAATATATGATTTCAACCTGCTCAGATTTACATACTTTTAACATTTGAATGATGACATTGAAAATTTCTTATGTACAGTTTACTTTCTATAGGGTGTTAGTAGTGGACCTTTAAATTGCCAAGCTTCTGTTGAGCTCATCTTAATTTACTGCCCACCTTAATTTGAGCCATGTCCTGACAAAACCAACGTAATGCGTTTGCGACCAGCATGGATCCAGACCAGGCTGATCAGGATCCATGCTGTTCGCCATCAGTTTCTCTACTTGTTATAGGGTTTGTAAGCGAACAGCATGGATCCTGATCAGACTGCGCGGATGCCTAGGCTGGTCTGGATCCATGCTGGTTGCAAACCCATTATGTTGGTTTTGTCATGACGCGGCTCATTTATATTTTTTTTTTTTAAACATTTTGAGTCTGACAAATTGGTTGATATTGATGTTAGTCATGTTCCTATGAATTATGCCTAACAAAGAAAAGGAGACTGCTACATTATGATAATCAAAAGAAAATGAATAGATCACAGTAAATGATGCCAAATAGAAACAAGAGAGAACATAATAAATTTCACGATGCCTTCAAGAAATATAGGACTGTAATTGATGCCAAAGCGAAATGAAAAAAAAGGTGATGTTTCAAATGAAAGAAGCCTGTCTGTAAATGATATCTGAGGAAAGATTCTTGGTTTGAAACAAGAGTCCTATCCGAGTCTTGTGTCAACGGTCATTCACATCTGATAAGATCATTTTAGAATAAAACGTATGCAGTAGATGACAAGACCTGGTGTAATAAAGTATGTAGTAGATGGTAAATCATTCTCTATAAATGTTAATCAAAACACTGATTTGTTATCTGATACTACTGATATATAATATTTGACCAAAGGGATATATCTTATATAACTGTTTTTTTCTAAGCAATACGGTCAATACTTAAGTACCAAATATCAACGTTGCCAGTATAAATCTGACAGGGACTTAAGATTCTTTCATGTGACAAAGCTTTCCAGTCAGCTTATGGAAGTGTTCTACTCAGGTGCATATTCATGTGACTGTCCTAAAAGGCAGTTTTTAATCCTCAACACTAAAAGCATTGAAATTACTGATCCGGTAAAATAGACCAGAAAATATTTTAGATTTAGAGATGAATTTTTCAGAGCAGCTTCCCACAGCACTATAATGACACCTACAGAGAGCCGTGAAAGCAAGCCAAATAATAACAATTTTATACTTGATTTCATGAGAAATTAATGTGCATTTTATCACATAAACTCCGGCGCAAAGTGTTATAAAGGCATTTAATAACTAGAACTCTGCAAGTCGGATATGTCTCTTTGTGAACAATATAGTTTAGGAGAAATGGACTGGACAAAAATGAAATATGAAAATTAACAAAGGGCAATAACTCAAAAAATAAAAAGTGCAGAGCAGCAGTTCTTGTGCACCGCACTTGTCAATAAGATCTATCATCCTATGAAGTTTCAAGTCCATAGCTTTTATAATTTATGAGAAATGGCCTGGACAAAAATAAAGTATGAAAATAAACAAAGGGCAATAACTAAAAAAATAAGAGTACCGTTTCTTGTGCACTGCACTTCAAATCATTATAAGAAGCATGCATACCAAGTTTGAAGTCAATCCTACTTTTGGTTTATACAGAATTTATTTAGTTTGATTGTGTAGGAAGCTATAAGCTTATAGACACACTTTCGAATCCGTTCCTGGAACCAACCAGTACTGAGCAATGAGTGTAAAGTTTCTTGCTCATGGAAACAACGACTTGCCCCTGACGGGGTTTGAACACATACGTCTAGCGATCATTAGATTACTAGTCCAACGCGTTAACCACTCGGCCATGCCACCACTGAATCCGACTTTTAATGACAGACTTATGCTCCGGACAAGCTTAAGAGGACGCAAACGACGCCGACAAAAGTAACCCCTATATGTCGCCTATTTCACGGCGACACAAAAATGATATATCACTAATGTAATAACACTTTGACATGATGTCATTTGCATTATATATAAACATAGTTTTAAAGTGTGCTAAATTAATCGTTACAGTACACTATATATGGGCGCATCACAGTACACTATATACGGGCGCATCACAGTACACTATATACGGGCGCATCACAGTACACTATATACGGGCGCAATCACAGTACACTATATACGGGCGCATCACAGTACACTCTATACGGGCGCATCACAGTACACTATATACGGGCGCATCACAGTACACTATATACGGGCGCATCACAGTACACTATATACGGGCGCATCACAGTACACTATATACGGGCGCATCACAGTACACTATATACGGGCGCATCACAGTACACTATATTACGGGCGCATCACAGTACACTATATACGGGCGCATCACAGTACACTATATACGGGCGCATCACAGTACACTATATACGGGCGCATCACAGTACACTATATACGGGCGCATCACAGTACACTATATACGGGCGCATCACAGTACACTATATACGGGCGCATCACAGTACACTATATACGGGCGCATCACAGTACACTATATACGGGCGCATCACAGTACACTATATACGGGCGCATCACAGTACACTATATACGGGCGCATCACAGTACACTATATACGGGCGCATCACAGTACACTATATACGGGCGCATCACAGTACACTATATACGGGCGCATCACAGTACACTATATATGGGCGCATCAATAAACAATGACTTTTTTTAACAGTTTACCGTTCTTATTTATTTTATGTGATAAATAGTATATTATGTTCATGCAGATTTAATACTAAATTTATTGAACTCGTTGAATAAAACAATATTATGCTTGCCAGAGGCACGCATGATATGATTTCATTCAACTCCCATATTATAATAAATATAGTATTAAACCTACATTCAATTTAATATCCTCTATACATTGTATCTTTAAAGCATCAAACACAATAAAAATCCAATTATACATGTTCAAACTTTATTTTCGTTTTCATTTTTCCATCTTTACATATTGTATGTTTTTTGTGTGCTAAACTGAGCAAAAGTTTGATTCATGATTTTAGCAGCAGTTTTCTCAAAACCTTCATTGATAATAACTATCATAGCACTATACATATGGTGAATACATGAATACAGTTTTTGTTAAAATACATGTACAGCAAATGGACTTTTTAAGTCCCTTATAAATCCTCTGTATATCTTTATTATATTAGCTTTTCATCTAGATTTCAAAATTCTCATTTTACATATCCCATTATTAAACTTGAAATCTGGTCAAAACAACAAAACTTCACAAAATGAAAACATAACACAAAAGATAACTGTTAACAATTTCCAACTTCAAACACAGCCTCATGATGCACTGGTGTTCTTATTTTCATTTTGGTGTTTCATCCATTCCTCAAATTGTTGCTCCCTTTTCTTTTCTAAGTCTTTCATTTTTTGAGTAATTCCGGTCCGCCGATATTCGGCACGTTCGTCCAGGTATTTTTCTGTGATTTTTGTCCTGAATTCTTCATTGTTAAACCTTAAAAATAGCAAGTGATTAAACATTACGTATATGTTATGGAAAATGACTCTTTTTCAGCTTTTAAAGCTGAAAAGAAGCAATACAATGCCGAAATGGTCAAGTGCTTATGGCCGACCAATTTTAAATCTTTTTACCGTTGTGGGTTCAAATCCCATGGATTCTTTTATGTGATGAAGCTAATCAGATAGCTTACCAAAGGTTTGTTGTGCTACTAATGTGCTTGCTTGTGCCTAAAACAATGCACTAAGTCTCAACTTTGTTAATCCAAAAGCAAAAACATAAGATATGGAAGATATCATGAAATAAATGAGAAACATTTGTATTGATAGCAAGTGTGGAAATTATGAAGTGATTAGTGTAGATAGAATTCAAGATATATCCAACTTGCCAGTTTAGGTTAACCAATTATTCATTTTCTAAGTGCTAAAAAATGGTAGTCATAGTTATGTAACTTGCCCAGATCATGTACTTTGTATTGATTAGTAAGTGTGTAATTCATGACGCCATTGGTATAGGTAGAACTTAAGATAAATAAATCCATCTTGCTGTTACAGGTTGACCTTGTAAGAACAGACCTACAGTTTGGTTACTACATGCCCAGTGGCATAATAAAAATCTGACTTTGGGTTTCTAAGTTTTTTAATAAGACTTTTTTAAGTTCAGTATATAATCTATATAACAGAGCACAAACACACACATCCCCACTTACACTTGTGTGACTCGCTATGTGCATCACAAATGCTGCTGTGGCATACAATATTTTGAAAATACTAACCAATTCAATTGACATTTCCTCAATGTTTTACTTGCAGATTGACACTTTATGAAGAAGAAAAAACCAGCTTTTGACACACAGTCGTCGAATCCTGTAACATAAAACAATTCGGATAGCAAATCATAATAACCATTATTCTTTTTCCTGGCTATTCCCAGCTCATTTTCATTTCCACTAATTTTTATCATCACTGAATCTCTATTTTGACATATTACAAACTACATGTATAATATTTAAAATTAAATATGGTATAAATGCATGCGAGGATATGCCTTTTTGAGGATGGGAGGAAATTGTCCACCCTGATAAAAATTGGCAGGATTTATGTCCCCTTTGTCAAAAGTTATATGTAAATAAATGTCTGGGGTAACAAAACTCAGTTGATTTAAATAAGGGAATTGTTTGCATAACGAAAGATGCAATATATATACAACAGTACTAAGATGAATTATCATGCAAATGTCGTCATCATAAATCAGGATAGTCTTGTTTCCAATGCCCTTATCTGCCCAAGTTGAGATTATAATATAATTATGGTCCACAGAAACTTGGCATTTCACCAAGAATAAACCTTTATGTCCAATAACCCAAACATACATACAGTAAACTTAACTTGTAGTGAACCCAAAGCAAATTTCCAGTTATAAGGAGCAATAATTTTGCCAAAATTCAGCCCTTCTTTTTTCAATATAAAAATATGGTAAACTAAACATTTATAAGGAACTCGTATTTTAGTCCAAATTAAATACAAAAGTATCACAAGATACAACCAATTCAAATGTTCAGTCTCATAATAGAGAATATTTACATTAAAATCACATAATTCAGGATGCCTAAATATTAAATACTCATACATTGGACTATGCCTCATGATGCTGAACCGTATAACAATTGTTCTAAGTAATACAATGTTTCACTATGGAAAAGTGTTTTAATTTGACTATGACCTTTAACCAACTTAATGTGCAACACTAGCAACATTTTGTCTCAAGATGGCAAAACTTTCAAGTAATATTAAGGTCCCTCCAAGCATGTAAAAGCAATGCTTTGGACACAATCTTTACATTTAATCATCTCTGGTGAACATTGCAAACATTAATCAGTCATTGATTGTGAACATTTTTGATAATCCCTCACTTTAAAGTCTATAAAATTGTCCATACACAACCATTTTCATATTTTATGTGATATTTTACATCTATGAGTGACCTTGACCTTGACCAAAGGGACCTGAATTTAATGAGCAACTCTCTAACTCACACTGGTGAACCAAATTCACAATAAAACCTTGCATGTTTGAAGAAGTTTTTCTCCAGACAAGCTTTTATCCACTGACCTTTAAGTGTGACCTTGATCTTTGACCTTGAGACCTTGTTCAATCACTATAGTTCAGGTTGGTGATCATATGTACCATCTTTACTTAAAATCTATCTTTGCATGAAGAAGATATGCCACACACATGCCTCTTCCTAATCAATTAAGTTTTTGAAATTTTGCATTGTAAAATAGCTTAATTTGGAAACATATTTGGTACAATATACCGTACCTTTTAATGCTTCCTTTCAGACTGAAATGAAGTCAGTTACATCAGGGAGGCCTGATAGTTCCAACACAACCAAAATTGATTCCAGTTTGGTGTTGCTTTTAATAAAGATATTGAATTTTTTTGTGGCAAGTAAATGTCCGTGTGACAATATCGCTAGAATTACCTGTACTATAATTACCTGTACTATAATTATATCATATGTTAACATTTAAAAATTTGCCACATTACAAAGTTTAAAATCAATCAAAATATTTTGTCCTTTTCTTTCTCAAGATTATGATTCGGAGGAAATTATTGGGCCCCCTTTTTTACAAATTTGACCAAACATTTCTACTGACACATTACATACAATTTAGGCAAGAAGTGACCCAGAGTCCTAGATATTGTTTGACATACAAACACACATGCATCACATGGTTTAAATTATTAATGTCCCAGGGAGTTCACTATAAGCTGAGTTTACTGTATTATGAAGAGTTTTGTGTATAAATAGGACATGATTGTCATATTCTCCACATAACTGTAGTATGAAGAACTGTGTATCATTCAGGGTTGTCATAATTATTTTTTCTAACGTTTGTTTAGAATTTGAGGCAGTCATTCTTGTTTTCATCAAATATAACAAAGAGTGTTTTCTTAGTTTCGAGGCGGCCCAAAATGCATTTGAGACAGCCTTTTTGGTCTCCTGCCACCTCTAAATGATAACCCTTATCATTCTATATCATCTATAAAATAACTCACTGAGATATAATTAAGAAGCAGTTGGCTAGTAAATAGTACAAGTAGTAACTGAAACAAGAAACATGGCAATGCCATGAAACCAGGTTTTCAATTATCACCATTGTAGATAAATAATTATGTTGTATTTGAAATACAAATACAAGCAACAAACAATGTAACTATGTGCAATGTAAAACATGACTAATGTAGGAGGAATTGAGCACAGAAGAAGACTAGTGTTCTCTATATATATTCTGTATAAGGAAAAAAAAACAAAGGGCCATAATTAGGTTAAAAATTATCCAATCATAAAACCCCGACAATATGTGCCAGGGCACTTGATGACAAAGCTTCTGTGAAAGTTTGAACAAAATCCGTTGAGAAATGTAGGAAGAGTGCAGCACAGAAGAATTTGTTCACTATATATTCTGTATAAGGAAAAAATATACAAAGGGCCATAATTCGGTCAAATATTATCCATGGTTCATACCAAATTCTCAAATCAAAATTCAAGGACTTTTCAAGGACTTTTCAAGGTAAAATTGTCATTTTCAAGGCATTTTTTTCCCGATTGATCTTATTTAAAATTATACTTTTACAACCATATCTGTGATATACATTTTTATTGCAATTGATCTTATTTAAAATTATACTTTTACAACCATATCTGTGATATAAAACATGTAAATAAAACATGTGTATTTCAATTTAAGGTTCAAATGACTAGAATTGCAAAACAGTGACTATATTTAGAAAATCAGCAGTCAGTAGAATATATGAACACCAAAACTGTAACATATAGGTGATTGAGTAAATTCACACAACTCTATCTAGTTTTTCCTTTCTTTTTTGGATTTCTCTTCCAATTTCCTCAACTTCCAGTTTCTTTTCTTTGAAGCCCTTTCTTAGAATGTTTGATTCAGTCACAAATCAATGATTACTAGAAGTGGGTGGGGGTGGTATTGTCATGGGGATGGCACAATGTTATTATTTGAATCAGATCTACTGCAATTTTCAGTTTTGACATTTATAGTTCCTTCCTGTCTGACAAATGCAAGGCCACACTTCGTCAATGACGACTTGATGTCTAGATTTTTTAGGTGCTTTGCACCCCTCGCATGCGATGTTAATGCACTCTCTCCCATTTGCGACAAATCGATGGTTTTCATACACATGGTACATTGTGCTTTTCGTGGGTCTTGTATAACTTGTTTTACCCAACTGTATTGTTGAAGCCATTTGAGCTGAAACGTACATTTCTTAGTGTATTTTCCCATTTTTTACTTCGCAATGGAAGCTGACATTTTGTACACAATTTGCGATGACGTCATACACAAGTGCTTGTTAAAATTCGTGCCAAAACCGTAACGCTGGCTAAACACTACTAAAACAGATCCAAATGGGCGCACTCGATCGGGCTGCCTTCGTTCACATGTCCGATTTGTAGCGGAAAATTTGCCTGACCTTTACAGCGACAGGTTTTATACCCTTTTGGATTTTCAAGGCATTTTACCGAAATTCAAGGGGGTTTACTGAAATTCAAGGACAATTTTAGTGTTTTTTCAAGGCAACCCTGAATTCAAGGACTTTTCAAGGTTGAAACCAAATTCAAGGACTTTTCAAGGCCCGTGCGAACCATGTTATCCAATCACAAAACCCCGACAATATGTGCCAGGGCACTTGATGACAAAGCTTCTGTGAAAGTTTGAACAAAATCCGTTGAGAAATGTAGGAAGAGTGCAGCACAGAAGAATTTGTTCACTATATATTCTGTATAAGGAAAAAATATACAAAGGGCCATAATTAGGTCAAATATTATCCTATCACAAAACCCCGACAATATGCGTCAGGGCACTTGATGAGTAAGCTTCTCTGAAAGTTTTGTCAAAATCTGTTGAGAAATGTAGAAAGAGTTGCGCTCAGAAGAAATTGTTCACTGTATATTCTATATAAGGAAAAAAAACAAAGGGCCATAATTAGGTCAAATATAGACCAATTGCAAAACCCTGACAATATGCGTCAGGGCACTTGATGACAAAGCTTCTGTGAAAGTTTGGTAAAAATCCGTTGAGAAATGTAGGAGGACTTGCGCTCAGAAGAAATTGTTCACTATATATTCTATATAAGGAAAAAAAAACAAAGGGCCATTATTAGGTCAAATATTATCTAATCGCAAAACCCCCGACAATAAGCGCCAGAGCACTTGTTGACAAAGCTTCTGTGAAAGTTTGGTCAAAATCCGTTGAGAAATGTAGGAGGAGTTGCGCACAGAAGAAATTGTTCACTATATGTTCTATATAAGGAAAAAAAACAAAGGGCCATAATTAGGTCAAATATTATCTAATCGCAAAACCCCGACAATATGCGCCAGGGCACTTGATGACAAAGCTTCTGTGAAAGTTTGGTCAAAATCCGTTGAGAAATGTAGGAGGAGTTGCGCACAGAAGAAATTGTTTACGCCCGCCCGCCCGTCTGCCCATCCGCCCGCCGACATACCTCAATCTAATAACCAGTTTTTCCTTCGGAAAACCTGGTTAAAAACTGGAAGTTCAATAATCATACCCTTAACATCATCAACACATAATTTCCTAGACTCCTCTCTCATTCTCTTTGATATCAGCTCATTTTCTAGTACTCGCAAGGTTCTGTCATCTGGGTCACCTGTTTCAAAATGATAAGAGGAAAAAAAGTATAAATTTATTGTCATGTTCTGAATAATGCTAGAAAACAAATATGTAGAACTTCTAGACAGGGTTAGTTTAATTACCCCAAAGACAACTAAGTATCACAGGTAAAGATTAATTTTAAGTTTAAACAGAGCATAACTACCTTTTATCTTTCAGACAAAGATTTCAAAACATAATTATTCTTGTTATAACATAATAACAAAACATGATAACAAAACATAATAATACTTGTTATACCATGATAACAAAACATAATAATACTTGTTATAACATGATAACAAAACATAATAATACTTGTTATAACATGATAACAAAACATAATAATACTTGTTATAACATGATAACAAAACATAATAATACTTGTTATAACATGATAACAAAACATAATAATACTTGTTATAACATGATAACAAAACATAATCATACTTGTTATAACATGATAACAAAACATAATTATACTTGTTATAACATGATAACAAAACATAATAATACTTGTTATAACATGATAACAAAACATAATTATTCTTGTTTTAACATGATAACAAAGCATAATTAAACATGTTAATGGATCACATTTACATGGGGCTGGACTGTCTAATTTAGGGCAAGGTTAACTTGGAGAAGGGCTGACTTGCACTGGACATGTTCATAAGATATAATTCAGGTTTAAATTGTTCAAAACTTCTTTAAAACTGTACTATGTAAAACATTAAGTTATTAACCAATCATTCTTTCCCACAAACAATTGTCGGTTGGTATATATTGAGTGATAGAGTTGTGCTCTACGTTGGCTCAATAGGTAGAGCGTTGGACTGTGAAATGGGCGACCCGGGTTTGATTCCCCGAAGGCGCAGGTAACTTTTGTGATTGATCATGAAATCCTTTCTACTATACCTCTGCTCTGGCATATACAGAAGTTTCAGTTCCTTGCGAAAGAGTATGCAACTAGTACTGCTTTACAGGCTGCCCAGGATCGATACGGTGGTTGAACTGTGCTCTGGTGAATTCAATGTGGGCTTGTGGCTTACTGTGGTGATCCGGAGTGAAAACAACCAACACCACCACCACCACTGCAAGCTAAGACAGTAGACAGCTTCAAATCAGCGGTATTCCATTTGGACTAACTCATCTCTCCCATTGATTATACTTCTTCTTCTTCCAATATACTGGCCACCTTCAACTAACTGAAGTTTACTGCCAGGTTAATGCGCCAGATGGAAAGAAAGAGTAAAAATAGTGAGGAATATATACAGTGCAGGTTAAAAACAGACAAGAGTGTGGTTAAGATATAGAGTTGGGACAGATGAGTATGGATTGACTCAACTGTACCGGCTCACGTAGCATCCAGAGGTAGGCTGTTCCAGTCTTTGATGGTGCGTGGGAAGAAGGATTGTTGAAGGTATTGTGTACCGCAGAAGGGAATCTTGTAGGATAGGTTGTGTGAATTTCTTGTAGATGTGGAGTTGGAGGGTATAAGTTAAGAGTTGTCTAGAGCGAGCTTGTTGTTGATGACTTTGTAGAGCATGATCAGTCTGGCCTCCTTGCAACGTTCTTGTAATGATTTCCATTCTAGGTCTGCAAGCATGTCTGTGACGTTGGACCTGTTGTGGTACTCGTTCTTAACATACAGTGCAGCACGTCGTTGGACCATGTCTAGACAGTGTATGTCTCCCTTCTCGTGGGGGTCCCAGACAGTGCTTGCATACTCCACTGTGGGGCGGACTAGAGCTTTGTAGGCCGTTTCTTTGGTGGACGTAGAGGCGATGTTAAGGTTTCTTCGCAGGAAGCTGGTGGTGCAGTTGGCTTTGTTACAGATGTTATTTATATGTTGGCCCCAGGCTAGGTTGTCATTCAGGGTGCATCCAAGGTATTTAGCTGATGTGACATGCTCTAGAGTATGACCATGAAGAGTGTAGTTGTGGCAGATTGGCCTTCTTTTCTTGGAGATGGTGAAGACTTGGCATTTGTCTGGGTGGAATGACATTTTCCATTCCTCTTCCCAGACAGCTAGTGTGTCGAGGTCAGCTTGTAGGGTGGAACAGTCAGATTTGTTGGTGATGGCAAGGTAGGCCAGCGTATCATCTGCAAATAGTTGGACGACTGCATTGAGACCCTCTGGGATGTCATTTATGTAAGAAAAGGAACAGACTCGGGCCAAGGACTGAGCCCTGTGGGATGCCGGATTCTACAGATACTGTATCTGAGGTTACCCCTTCCAAGACTACAGATTGTTATCGGTTGCTTAAGAAAGCCTGAATCCACAGGTTGGTCTTGCCTCTGATGCCATAGTGCTCCAGTTTGTGGGATAAAAGGCTGTGACATACTTTGTCGAAGGCCTTGGCGAAGTCCATGATGAGAACATCAGTCTGTTTGCCATTTTCAATGTTCCGGGTTATGTCATCTGTGAATTCAAGAAGCTGTGTTTCACAGGATCTGCCCTGTTACATGTTGAACAGTGTTGAATGGCCCTGCCACATACAATCCAGATCCAGAAATACTGTATAATGCACTGAATAAGAGTATATGTTAATCCTGGACACATTTTTCTACATTTTATTTTACTCTCGAGTCTTTAAAAAGTTCGCTTTTTTATATAATCCAATGTCATTTATACGAAAATACAAATCCGAAAGAGTTACACTATCTTAATTTATGTAAATTCTTCAAGTATACAAATTGTCAGTCACATAGAATAATAGTTCTGAAATAAATTATAAATATTTTACTTATTACCTAAACCTTTTGGCCCACCACTCATATGTGCGGGTAAAACAGTAAATTCATCGGCATGACTTTTACCCTTCGAAGTTTTTTCCTCCATTTTGTCGCTTAAATCAACAAAATAGAATTAGGTGAAAGAATACTAAATTATTTTAATTTCCAGAAAACACCGCTAAATGCTAATTGACTCGGATTGACAAGAATGTCTCTTTTTCTAATATCAAAAAGAAAACAAGTTGTGAGCATTTTAAATAAAAAATTATATTTAATATACTTTAGTGGTCTGAGCACAGGCGCTAGTCACATAATCAAATATTTTTCATAATCGGTCTTTATATGTATATTATATAGTATTATATTGCCCATATAAAACTTTAAAAAGTTTGTTTCAAGCACCTGTTGGTTGAAGCAATTCAAATAAATAAATATATTTATACTATAGTGGGTGAAGAGATTATCCCGACACATAGATCTATAAACCAGACGCTTTGTCAATCAATTGTTTTAACAATTTATACCCACAATCAAGCACATATATATATGACTTGGTCATCTAGTAATATAAGTGATCTTTTCTAATTTGGTAACTTTTTTAATGTTTTCATGTTAATTAGCCGCATCTAATACGTCCCAAAATATTTTTATTACAAACTTAAGAAGGTATTTTATTTGCCTTGAAAACAGGTCACTGGCCTCGGGAAGAAATAGTTGAATATACAAAAATAAATATATACTCCCTCTGAAGGACAATAACCTTCTCCTCAGAAACCTGTAAAATATTGACTATGATAGATCTCTAAATTATTTATACCGTTGCTGGACATCGCAACACCGTCTTAAGTAATTATCTTTGACTTTTATGTTATGCAACATATGCAGACCTATAAACGTTTACGGAGGCTCACGAACCATTCTGTTCTTGTATTTTATATTGTATGATTGAGACTGTTCCGAAGTATTTTAAATTGAAAAGCTACAAATTCTCTCACGCCCGCAATCTCCGATTAATCTGTATTCAATACTCAACAAGCAAATGTAATGGAATCATTGATCCGTTCAGGTACGTATATTAACGTTAATATACGTACCTGATCCGTTGGAAAATATGAAAACACTGAGATGATTTAAGGGCCAACATTTTGCAGCTGTCATATTTTAATAAAATATTATTTAAGCGACACTGTCATTTTTGTCCAATATGGCATTCATTACTCAGGCTAGGTGACCACATTGTTCTCAAATCATATGGAGCAATATTTGCTCTTTATATTTATCATTATTTGATATAACTTTTTTGTGTTTTGTAAATACAGTACTCAATGGTATCTTTGGAAACTTTAATTAACATTTCGGGATAGTCAACTTCAGCATGGATATACATATATATATACATTTGAACAGTAATTAATACTAGTAATTGGTGAACTATATATGTTTTGTAAACCATTTCTTGGTATGAGAGTGATATGTTTTGCTACAGCATGTGCGTGCTATATACTGAGAGTGTTCTTTTTCTGAGATGGTCACAATTCCTAGTGTGGACCATTGTACAATGTGTATAGGGGTCATAATATTATGCCTGGTTAGTCAATATATTCTTTTACAAATAATGACAGGGGTTCATTTTCATTAAAGAATGCTGACATTCCGGTCATAACGCTAAATAGTAAAAGTGGCCGCCTATTCTGAAAAAAATGCTATAAGTGTAAAATACTGAACAAAATGTGGACATAAGCATACGTGAAAGAAAATGACTTGAACACTATATAATATAATATAATATAATATAATGATCGAAATAGTGTAGAAGTTGTTTAAATATATTACGCACCGAATGTGTGCTGGAGGTAAGATTCCCCTAAGTTTACCGTATGATTTACGAGTTATGAATATTTTTATGAACTAAAGCTTGGTTATTAGAAGGGCTCTTTTTCAGAAATGAAGAAACTCAGTAATAAATAATTTTGAGATCTATGATATCATCCGTATTGAAAATGTTTTGCTATTGGTCATAGTTATGAAACAAATAATAACATTGAACTGTTTTGCACTTCCTTGTAATACTATTGCACTATTTCTACGTTAGTTTTACATTCCTGCGTTTCCAATATAGGCGATTTAAAGACTTTGTTCTACTTTTTTTTTATTAAATCATGTCAACATTCTTAAAAAGATAAATGACATACATTTAAAGCTCTATTAGAGGGAAGTGCAAAACAGTAGACCTCTTGGGGAGATATATTATCAAAATGGTGGTAACAGCGGAATTAATCACATAATAGCAACATTTAAGGGACTTTTGTTGGCGGCTGCGGGGGTGGGTGAGGGATGGGATTCAATGATGAAGTTACTATATAACCATTTATTTGAAGAAAAAAAAACAACAAACGACCCCCCCCCCCCCCCAAAAAAAAAAAAAAAAAAAAAAAAAAAAAAAACATGACATCTTTTACATATCAGTAAATCAACTACCAATGGGAAAATATTTTTCATACTAAATGTATTGAACAATATATTACATAATCTTTCAAGGATTTGTTCAATTCGTGAAAAATGATAAGAAACAACAAAGTAAAATAAATTTAACCAAGAGATAATATCAATCTTTACTTCAAAAAAAGCACGGGTGGTCTATTGATATAGTACATATATAGACCACTGTTTTTGTTTCTACAGCAAATTAATAGGAAGTTTAAATCAAGCCGGTAAGATAAGCGCCAAACACTCCAGTGGTTTATCAATATTTAAGACAAAGGTTTGATAATATAACTTGCATGAGTTTATAATACGAGACAAGTCGATATTAATCCGTAGATAACGCAATCAATCTGTCACTTGACTGGCACGATTATATACGCATGCAACACCAAACGGTTACTGTACCAGTTGAAGTGATGTGACTATAATACTAATTAACTTTTCAACTATTTTGTGAAGCATTGATAAAGAAAGATGAGAATTTACTTTTTATTCAAAGCGATCATTATATTTATAAGTATTCAAAGATATCGATCAGGTAAGAATTCGTTTATTTCCCCTCCTTCAAATTATTCAGATATGGCGATAATAATATTTCTATAATCTTACTGAATGTTATTATTCAAGACTACCAATCCCGATACCAATTTTAGATTTATATCTAGTCCTTATTTATCATGATCCATCATCACCTTTACAACCCCCTCGTTGTCGTTGTCTTGTCATCATTAAGCTAAAAATATCACACACGCAAAATTATTGGTTCTACTAAAAATCTTTGAAATATGTATACAAATGTTACCCATACCTACCCATAATCACTTATCTGACCGTTTTCCTACTTAGAGAGCCTTATTCAAAATATCCCTTAAGTTTACAAAAGTTAGGGACTGTTTTTAAAGTTTGCCTAAATTTTCTTAAAAATATATATATTGGTTAATATCATCAAATAAAATATACTGATACTTTTACCGTGTAGTTTTAATTTTATTTAACTTTGAAAATATTAGGTACCATATTTATTTATAAAAATTGGCAATTTTTAGCCTTATTTTAGCCTATAAATACCTTCAATAGTTACTTAGTGCTCGCCAATTTTTTTAAGCCAATCACCGACGAGGATTTTTCAAATTTTCAGGTTTCAAATCTTAATAGAACAGATTTTATATAAACTGAACGTTTTATATTATAAAACGCAAGTGGGCGGAGCTAAGTTTCGAAGAGCGCTTAAGTGAAATGTACGCATGTGCAGAGTTCTTGTAGTTTACTCCTACTAATTAATATTTATGCAAAATGTTTTTTCCGTACACGCACATGTATTTCGTCACTACGGCAAAAAATTAAAAAAAGAGGTTCATTGAAATGAAAACAGGCAAAATAACAGTAAAAATGTTTTATTACTAACGGAACCAGTATCAATTTATAATTTCCAAATAAAAAGTTCACTTATTCCAACAAAGTATGTATGTAATATTTCTTACTTTTTATGTAAATATTACAGCCCGTGCAGCTGCAAAACCGAAAGTAGGGCGTTTTTATTAATTTTACAATATACTGCCATTAGTCCGAAGATGATATGTATATGACCATAATAAATATGTATGATGCATATATAATCAAGCTACAGGTTCATTTCAGCCCGAAAAATATGTCGAGGTGACGGGCGAGGCAAGACATGTCGATTTTTTGTAGCTTATTGTGAAGTTGCAGTACATGAAAATCGGGCACATGACAAATCAGCACATAAATAAAACATTCTAGTGTTCCGTGGTATACATCTTTTTTACGTGTCATACCTCCTTTCCTTATTACAATGAATTTTTTACTGCATTGTTATCCATCTATTTACCTAGACAGAATGCGAGAATAAGCTATGCAAAACATGTGACCCGAAAATGTGTACCGCTACCTCTTCCAAATATGGTTATACACATTTAGGCTATCGTGTGACGTCACACAGTGTGTTGGGCGGAAAAAAATGGGCGGAGCACTAAGCCGGTTAGAGTGCATATTGGATGTTCTTCGTAAATAAGAAAGCTACAGTCGCTTCGCAAGCTCCGCTCCTTTTTAGCTTTCTTATTTACGAAGAACACCCAATATGCACTCTAACCTATACATAGTTATATTATTAGAAATAAACCGTATTTCTTTCCAAGAGGTAAAATGTAAAAAGAAAGAAGGAGAAGTAAAGTTTACTCTTTGGCGTTTTTACAAACGTCCCTCAGTTTCATTTGATGCAGTTTACATTTATTCTAGCCTATCTTAATACTCGTATTCTTCAAAGCGGAGGTAATACATTAGGTGGATACCTTAAGTCAAATCAAGAAATGAGTAACTTTTTTTTCAAACCATTAACAAGCAAACAGATTTCAAAGAGTTCGGATAATCAAAATTTTATTTTATTGCTTTTATAATCTGTATGGCTTATCGCAATCAACGAATTTAAAAGTAGGAGTGCGTTTCTATGTTCCAGCGTGCTAAATCAATAGGTTGATATCGCACATGACAATCTTGTTTTATTGCTTATAAAATTTGGGGGTTTCCCTCATTGATTCATGAAATATACTGATATATTTAATATAAGAAAGTAATAAAGTAAGCAAAATATAGTACTCAGCAGATCGTGCGGTGACTTTGAAATTTTGATACTACTACTATGTAACGCTATGATTTTTTCCGAAGAGTTCCAGCTATATGAACTCTTTGTATTCTGTACTTGATTGATCGGAAAACACTTCATGTGGGGCTCAAGATAAACATTTCTAACTATTTTTTTTATATTTTCTCTGGAAAAAATTGTTTACTCCTTACATTTGTGATTGGCAATGCAATTGCACCTTTGCATATAGCTAGATAAAGCATATACTATTATGTTAGTAGTGTGTGATAAGAGATAATACTTTTTTAGGATGAATGACATCTTACAGAAACAATTGAAATGAAAATTATAGATAAAGTATGCTCTCAATTTAAATACATGTATATTTGCATTTGACCATTTATGAAGGATTAAGACACCATGTCTGCCCATATATTCTCTAATTCATTTTCCAGTAAAAAAGATAATTTATTTTAACTCTACGTTGGATCCATTAAAATTGAAATATGATAAATTTACCTCATTGGATGCATATGATTGATAAAGTAGTTATATAAGAGAGATATAATTATGGTTGAAATACATATATTTTAGGATTAAATCGCACATTTTGTAAGTGTAGAAATTACCATTAAGATTCTAATTTAGATTAAGAAAATAAATATAAACAAATCAGTAATGGCCAATGTGTTTGATGTTTCATTTGCTCTCCGTCTGTTTACTCTCTTTTGCAGACGAATTTGAAACCGGATAACCTAAGGATATATTTCTTAGCTTTGTTTTTAAACTTACAAACGATTCGATTCTGACTTACATTTATCATTAAAAAATGTGTTAATTTTTTGTGTTTGAAAGGGGGATGATTGACTCTAGCTTATTACTTGTTTGTTATTATATTGCAGAGACAGACATGATTAACAAGACAACTTACTTCTGTAGATGCCCTAATAATAACTTCACATGTGCAACTGGTAGCATTTCTTGCGTGGGTGGTGATGATATCCATTGGATAGGTTTTCGGTATTTTGGGTTTGGACATTTGGAAAACGGGAATAATTGCAGTGCAATAGGTATTTATTTTTGAAAAGTTGAATTTTATCCATAGGCCTAACGTCATTCCTCCATTTTATCAGACCGATACAAAACAAATAGAGGATATTTGTTTAGTGGAATATATTTCACCGAGTCAGCAGCCACAAGTGATATATAAACCTTTTCTGTTCACGAGGTGAAATATATTTCGATCTAACTCTAATTTAAAAAAAATCTTTTTATTACATGCGAAGAAACGTTTTAAAAAGGCATTTTAACGTAATTCAAAATTGAAAGAGCACCAAATTATAATGCCCTACATATATGACGTCATTTACGACGTCACGTCCTAGTGCTGTGCTCGCTGGTGTTTCACCGAAACAACGTAATGGGCTTAGATTCAAAACAGTAAAATATCAAATTAATATTTTCACTGATTTAAATGGTAAAATATCAGTTTTATATTTCTCTGATATATTTCTATAAACCACCGAAAAGCATGTAATAAAATGATTTACACACAAAGAAAAGGGACAATCCAGTCTCCAGTTGCACGCCTCCAGATGAGCCAAAATACTTTAAGAAAATCTGATAATAACGGTAAAACAATTCCAATAATTATTTACATGTTACGTGCGATTATAGACTTAATTCGCTGTAATTATCACCATATTTCAAATGCGTGATGCTGTTTTTGCATGGTCTTGACTTTTTTTGGTGTAATTTGCGTGGCTTGTAAGTGTCGATTGCAATATGCAAATTACTTTCTTTGTTTTACTTATATTACAATTTCTAAATTTCATGAAAATAAGCAAATGTATCTGGAGGCATGCTGACTAGCACAAAGTGTCATTAAATAGATCATATGGAATCAGTTGCTTTTTATCTGAAATATCAAGTGTTTAACTTACGTCGAAGGTGTTCAGATCTCAGCTCATGTCAACAATTTGGTTACCTAAATGTTACTGATAATAATGGATTATAAAGATTTGTTGTATGTTTCAAACTACTTTCAAACTGTTTAGACCTATCTCATAACCGAGAAAAAAGTTCAAAGACGAATACATGTATTTACGGAAGTGTCCTAGTGCCAATTCAACATGTTCTATAAAAGATAACTCCTACGAAAGACTTTGTAAGTCCTACGTTGGACTTTATAACTCCTACGCAGGAGATAAAAAAAACTAATTAGAAGTTTGAAATTCCTACATAAGAGTTTATAAGTCCTACTTAGGACTTTACAAGTGTTCCTCTACGTAAGAGTTATAAAGTCCTACGTAGGAGTTATAAACTCCTAATTAGGCTTTTTTATCTCCTACGTAGGAGTTAGAAAGTCCTAAGTAAGAGTTAGAAAGTCCTACGTAGGAGTTTAAAAGTCCTACGTAGGAGTTTAAAAGTCCTACGTAGGAGTTATAAACTCCAAATTAGGCTTTTTATCTCCTACGTAGGAGTTAAAAAGTCCTACGTATGCGTTAAAAAGTCCTACGTAGGCGTTTTAAAGTCCTACGTAGGAGTTATGAACTCCTAATTAGGCTTTTTTTATCTCCTACGTAGGACTTATAAAGTGCTACAAAAAGTCCTACGTAGGAGTTATAAACTCCTAATTAGGCTTTTTAATCTTCTACGTAGGAGTCACAAAGTCCTACGTAGGACTTATAAAGTCCTACGTAGGAGTTACACACTCCTAAAAAGGCTTTCCTGCGTAGGAGTTTTCAATTTTTATAGAACACGTTAAATTTGCAGCAGGACGCTTCCGTATGAATTTGTTTAATGTATCCAACACCTTATTTGGATAGCAGTGCGATGCATGAGTATAGGGAATAGTATGTAAAATGTCTACAAAAATATAAATTTAAAGTTTTTTCTTGTAAGATAATAATAAAAAATGAAAATATAGATACGACACGTACCAATATGAAAGAAACTTTTTTTCTAAACGTAATTCAGCAACAAAGTTTTCAGAAGTTAAAATGTAGCATACTAGCATGTTATATGTTTTGTATTGATCCTGTTTATTCCCATCATTTCCCCTTCAGGTTTTAGATCAGCTGTCTTGTCGTTGATTTTCCTTAATTCTCTTTCTGATATAATATATGAAACATTGTTTCTAGGTCATCATTAAACCTCCAGGCAAGGCTACGTTGCAAATAGATTGGCCAGTGCCTTGGGGTATGAGTGATGTTGAAGTCTTACTTTTTCATTAACTCTTATGTACAGACTCAATAAAAAAGAGTCTGCAATTTTTCAAGTATTTTTTGTGTTAAATGCTCCCAAGGGATAACACTTTATCAAGAGTGTTACTCTTATTACTCCTATTACAAAATGAACCAAGTGAAAAAAGTCATCAGATTCAAGTTGTTGTTTCTTTTTTTTCTAATTTAAGACAGTTCTACGTTAATTCCTAAACCAAACGACACGGATATGATACGGAACTTCACAGTAGATATTATGGGAAAATATTCTGGACTTCAAAATGCGAAAGAAACAGAAGATGTTCATGTCAAATACTTCTACCCGAACCAAAGTGCATACTTCATCGCGAATTATGACTGTATTCACGAAGATGAAGATGATGGTAAGGAATGTTGTACTTTAACAAACTGTTTGTTGCAGTATTAGTAAATACATGCTGTTGTGTTATGAAATTGGTAAAAACAACACTTTGCATTGTTTTAATTAAAATAAAACATATTGTTTGGTAATATTTATCTCAAACATTTGAGTATTTAATGACTATATGTTGGAAATTAACGGATATAGAAGTAAACCATATTTTTTTTAATTTATTCCTCAACGGTATGTGTACGTACATTGTTAAATCACAGCAAAAGACGGCTTGAATATTACCTTTCTATTCTCAATGACTGGTGGTAAGACAATCAGTTACAACTTTAGAGGTTGTAGGAACGAAAACATTATTATTTTAACATTATTTTTTATATTTTCTCTGATATTTTTAACATATTTAAATGGAACAATTGACCACTATGTTTTTCATGCATGCGAATTACCAATTGTACGCCTTACAAAGTAATTGAAAATAACAAAATGAAAATATTTGTTTTTATAGTTGTGAATTTCTTTAAAGAATTAACGCTAGAAATAAGATTGATCAACTTATGTTGCATATAAGTTTTAGAAAATAATAATCGATTAAATAAAATACGAAAAGAAAAGGGGACAAAAATATCTTCTGAAAATTAATCAGTCTCAGCTAAATATTGCCAACAATATTCGCCAAAGGATTTGTCTTAAACATTCTTTTTGAACTGTCTCTGTAACAGTTTACGATATAATTTGTTTTAATTGAACTTCTTTAAAACATTGTTTTTTTTTCTCACACTTTTACGAAGTTCTGATGAAAGACAACGTATCATTATTTTTCAAGCTCTGCAGTTTGATCAGAAATGCAATTACCATAACACGGCTTCAAGACTTAGTTTGTGGAGTGTAGAGTATCCACGTGAAAATATAAGTACAAGTATACGGTCTTGTTCCTGCAATCTCACAATAACTTCAACACGCTTGTTATTGCGAACGTATGACAACAGGCTTGTGGAAAACCAATTATTGCTCTTGTCAAACAGAAACCAAAATTGGACAAAGAGGTGGGAAATGGCAAGAAGTATTAAAGATATGATAAACGTTACTGATTTAGGTCCATTTTCAAGCGAACAATTTGTACTTAACTGGGAGAATAATGCCCTCACAGGGGGGAAAACTATGGATAAGTTTTTAAGGTTAAAAAACAAAATATTTTTATTTTTAAAAAATTTTGCCCAAAAAAAAGCAAAGGGAAATTAAACATCGAAAATACTTTTAGTCTTAACTTCCCCCCTTATATTTTCAAAAAAAATTAAAAAAAAAAAAGAAAACTGCAAAAGAATGAAAAAAAAAATTTATAAAATATAATAAAAAATTTTCAAAAAAAGTAAAAAAGTATTTTTCTATTTTATTAAAGGGGGATTAAATTTTTAAAATACAATTAATAGAGTAAAAAAAGACATTTAATGTATTTTGGACTTATATTTTGAATGGCCGCCCAAAAATTTTTCTGTAAATTTTTTTTAATGAAGATTTTGCCTTATCTTTTCAGTTTTGTAATGGAAATAACAACATCTTCAAATTCCACAAGTCCCCGACAACATTTACAAACCAGCGTTAACATCTCCCTCTGCAGCTTTAAATCATTCACGTTCACCGTCAAATAATTCGTCTTTGTCGTTGTCATATACAACACAGAATACTTCAAACCTAACACAAGCTGTAAATGTAACATCAATGCCTCTAGATATACGGTCTACAAAATCATCACAACACGCATTTTCAATCGTGCAAGGAATGTCATCTGTTAACCCAAGTAGATCTAATGGTTTATTGACATCGATTACTTCAAATATATTTTCGAAAACCCCTGCCGGTCAATCCGTCACACAGACACAAAAACCTGGAGATTCAAGCAAGCCAAATGATGGAAAAGGTTATTTTTTAGATTTCAACTCTTCTTTTTATGAAATCTCCACATTGACTGTAATGCAAATCTCATAATATATCTGGAATGAAACATGTTTAATACATTAACAGAAATGTAGTGCAAGGGTAATTATCATACATGTACTAATAAATATTCATATTGGTACCATAGTTCATTTACAATTATAATTTATCATTTTTATAAGAGGTGTTTGTACTCGTTGTGTTTATCACGCTTTTTTGTAATGAAAAAAATCCCAAAGTTGTTATTTCCCACTCATGTTTTTTAAAATTTTAATCAAATTTTAAAAAAAAAAGTCAATTTTTTGAAAATTTTTTTGCTAAAAATATGTGTTAAAGGTATTAAACCCCAACAACCAGACTACATTTACGTAGCTCTATGTGTTTTTATGCCATTGACTCTTTTTTTCATACAAAAATCAACATTTTTTAGAAGGGAAAAAAATCGCACCGATGTTTTTCTTTGTTTAAGAAGCAAATATCTATACAAAAGTTTATTAAATTTAAGTATTTTTAAAACAATAGATTTTTAAAAAACTTTTTTATCCTTCTTTTTTGTACCACCACACAAAATTTGTATATTTATTTTTTTCCACATAAAATTTGGAAAGTTAATTGGGAAATTTTAGGGGAGTACATTTGCCTTGATATTTCTCATTCTGTGCTGCATTTTCTATTGCCTGAAGAAAAAACAAGTAAGTAATGCTAAAAAGATATTCCTAACTTAAGAGGTTTTTAAAACGACATAATTTGATAGAAATAACAATGTCTGATCCCTTATGAGATCGTCGATATTGTACATTTGTACAAATCAAGTTACAAGTGAAATTTAGAATATCTAAACAAAATGAAAAAGATCGATTATATCATTTTGTCAAATTTATTTAAAGACATGTATTTTGAAAACATTACCCTACATTACGCTACAAAAAGATAGACGATAAACAATATAATACGTGCTTTTACAAATGAAACCCTAAAGTAAACACCCTTTGCGAAATGCAGAAAAGGTTCTTCAGATTTCTAATCAAATTGTAACAAATACTTATGTTGTAACATGCTTAGTACACTTGATCACATTGTTTTGCATTTTGGTCGTCATTTTTGTGAATTGTACTTTAAACATTTCCAAACGTGAGACTGCAAATACCTATACATATTCAATAAAAATTTTACACCCCGATAAAAAAAAACAAAAAAAAAACACACACACAATGCTATAAAGTCCCCACGCTTTTTAAATGGCAATTTATCTTTTTGAGGTACACGTCTAAATGGTGCTCTTATCGGCAAAAATAAAAGCTTTATTATTGAGTATGTTGAGTAGTATAAGTGTAGTCCGTGCAATAAACCAAATTCTGCACTGTTGCTATTAATGATATTCTATATTTTTGCAGCAGAGGACAGAACCGCAGAGAGATACACAACCAGGAAACAACAAGTTTAACCGAGACCGTGTTGTAAAAGACCTTCCGAATGAAGGAAACAGACAAAGCAAACTTCAAAGCAAACAAGCTGTAGAACAATCAAGCAATAATTCCATCACAAATAACTCCTTACCACCACTTCCAATGGGTCGAAGCGATATCATTTCGCAGAAAAATGAATTTGGTGCGCATCAAGGCTCAGTTGGAGAGAGGAAAAATGGAAAAGTTACGGCAAACGATACAGAAAATGCTAGACTGAGTCAAGATCTTCATGCTAAACTGTTTGAGGATATATCGAGGACGAGCAGTCACGATACTGTACCTTTAACGGAAAATACTTTTGATAAAAGAAACACCATTGGTGAATTGGAAAATACCGTGTCAGATTGTCAAGACCACGAACAAGAAAAGAAAAAGAAGAAGAAAAAGAAGAAAAAGAGGAAAAAGAAGAACACAATAGAAGCATTGCTCGATGAAGAAAATACTTCTTATGCATAGAAACAAAAGTGATGAATTAACTAATAATTTTAAATATCGTTTATTGATACTTAAAAGAAGTACATATACTTCCTACGATAGTTTTGTATTATATTTGTAAATTTCAATCCAAATATCAAATGAAGGCATGTCAAATGAACATATGATTAAAACGTATAAGTAGTTTGTAAAAAGAATTAATGTCAATATAAATGCTCAACCTGTCGGCTTCTTGGTTGCGATGCCTAGTTTCACCCTCCATGGTAAATCTCTATTCTTTGTACTTTTCAACTTATAGAAATTTTATTTTACTAGAATATTACTAGGAATGTTCGTTTTATTTGTATTTTCGTGTATCTGAGACCAAAATTGTTAGGATGTATAACTGAAATCCTCTTAGCATGCATGAAGTGTGTTAAAAAATCCTTACAACGATTTATTTACACAGTCATTCAAAATACAGGATGTTATGGTATTAGTGTATAAATGGCTGGAAAACATTCTGCTGGCGTTACTGTAATTAATTCAAGCGTTTTAAAGGATGTTTTTAACGTGGTTTTCGTATGACAAATATAAATCGTGAGATTTATGTATGCAGTTAGTTACGCTGGATAAAACGCCGTTTTAAATTGGGTCAAGAGCATGTGGAAAGATAACAGGAAAAACATTTTACCTAAATATGAACCACATGAAGAAATAAAAGGCCTTTCAAACAAAGATGTTGGATTGATTGGAGTGCTTGTTTAGATGCTACCTGGTCATGCTGGGTTTGGTTTGTCCTTATGTTGAAATATATACGTGCTAGTTACTTCTATTTATTAAAAATCAACTAGTAGACATTTCCGGCGATTCTTAAGTGCCAAAATTCCTTAAATTCACGTAATGTATTTGACCAGTTTTTTTAATTATTTCAGAGTATATAAACTTCGTCGGATAATACATTAAATGGTTAAAAAATGAATACATCGACTACAAAATACTTAGACAGTTTGAGAGAAAGTGACTTTCAATGGTTCAGTTAGAGAAAAGTGATAAATAGGGTTTTCTCGGACATTTAAAGTCTTACAATTTTAACAATATATACATCTTTGACAAAGTGCATAATTACGTTGAACATTTCCATCGTATGAATTCTAAGAAGCATAAACAATCTTTAAATCGCTTGAATGTGTCTTACAAAGAGCGGCATAAAAGGTGCATAATTGTCTTATTTTTTAGATTACATTTATTAAATGTTATTGTAAATATTATATCACGTTTTTTTCTTTTAGATGATAAAGTTTTTATTCCTATTCTTTAAACACTTAATAAAATAATTATTCATTCATGGAGTTCTTATTTATGATGCCGATAATTGCGCAAAATACTTCACAAAATTATGCAAGTTGGTGTAAAGATGCCAAAAATGACATTGTCGAAGTCTTTTGTGCATTACAACCTTTTCTTTGGCTAACAGTGTCAAAGTTTCAGTAAAGACTTTTTTGGATTAATGAATGCAAATACATAAAAATGTGTTTATTGCAGGGATGTGCCGATTAACAATATTCGTTACATTTTGAAGAAGTCACTATATAATAAAGGCCTATTTTTAATTGAATATAACATGTAGATTGTGCACTTATGTTTGTTTTCTAATTAATACTAATGTTACTATATATAGTAACAAAAATTATGGTATTTCAAGGCTATTATAGAAAGATCTTGATCATAATGTATTTGTGGGTGCCGTGCTGTTCATTATAGGCGAGTGATTGAATGAACGTGCACAATTATGTAATCAAATCTATGTGACTTTCAAAATAGCTGTTGGCGTTAAGAAAAGTGTATTCATTTGCCTATCGCAACTTTTCGTCATGCGCGCTCCGTCAAACTTCGGGTAAGGACCACTAAAACAATAGTAAGAATATGCAAAATGAATACAGTATTTCGGTCAAACCTTCGCCATGAGACTAAACATATAAGCAAAAAGTAGTTTGATGCTGGGCGTTGATGGCTAAGTTTACTCCAATATTTTGACAAAAATTCAAATAAATTAAGTAAATGTATAGATATAAAAGTAAACTGAACATTGTTTATATTCTAATTATTATTGTTGTAGAAACCGAAAACTTGTTGACATTAAATCAGACTTGTTTATAATTATACATCAGTGGGCATTTTTGAATTGATTATGATTGTAAGACATAATTTCAAGCAAAATTTTACAGAAATAGACTTTATTTTCCTTTGGATGTCAAATATATACATTCCTGAAAGATTGCACTGTCTGTTTTTGCTTACATCTAAAACCACTCGGTATAATAGCTAGGACTCTTTGGAATCCCTATAAAGTCTAAGGTTTTAATGAGAAATAGCAGAGGCGTTCCAATTAGTCACTTGCACACAAATGTCCTGCGGCCCTCAGGCCATTAAGGACATATTCGGGCGATCATAATGGAGATCAGCAACCAAGAATTAACCTCTAATTATAATTTATCTCGTAACATCTTCAAAAAGTCAATGCTCGTATATAATAACGGCTAGTATCAATTTGAATATAAAAAGTATAATATTATTGTACACTAATGTTTATAGTCTCGTTACAATTTGTACGTTTAAACAAATATAAAGTACAAATGACATACCCCTTGACGTTATCTCCTATTATACATGTATTATAAACGTACGTATTAGAATATCTAATTGTCAGATATTTTTTCCTTAGTTATAATTGTTCATAGATAATTCACCATGAGATCCTGATTGATAATAATAATAATAAAAAAGACGTCTATATTTGACACGATATATTCAATAACAATTTCGTTCCTTGGTGGCGTATTCATGCCTCCGCAGATTTGTGTAAAGCTAGAAACAATAGTTGGTAAATCTGACAGCTGAAAAATGCATTCCTATACATTTAATCAAAGATTTTTTATTTCCGACCTTTCGAGACAGTTCACACGCCACTTGTTTGACAAAGAAAGGTTTAGGTGACTTTCACCAACCTGGCTATGGTGTCTCTCGACGAAAATTATATGTACATGTAAATGCAAACATAGGTAACGCTAGTAAAAAATAGACATTAATATGACTTTTAAAAATTTTCTGCTTCTCAGATACAAAAATGCGTCGAGCATAAAGATTTGGGATGTATCATCATCTTTTGATCCTCTACAAGAGAGCAAATAAAAAGTACCACCGCACCCATTGGCACCTATTTATATTGACATTTATAATACTGCGCTTTACATAAGATAATCGCAACGTTTAACAGTTTTATATACACAGCAACCTGATCAAAATCAGCTGCAAATTAACGCTACGCATTAATTAGGATCTGAAGTGCACTAATAGAAAGTCACCTTCTCCTGACCTTTTAAACAGCCGATCATTGGCAAGCTATCACTATTTTGAAAGCGATGCGGTTTCTAAATTTAACTACTGGAAAACTAATAATAGGAATAATGGGTGGGAAATCTTCACGATTTCGAGGACAACATGCATATATGGCGTTGTCCATATAACAGGCAGGTAAACTGGCAAAATAATTAAAATTGAATTTTTTTTCCATTTTATTTGTTTCACATTACTTCAAAAACTTCTTTTCTAACAAAATATCAGCCATATATTTACTTCCATGGACAACAATATTTTATTCTACGTCTTATGCCTGTCTTATAAGGATGGTTTAATTGCATGGCTAAAATGTTTTCTTTTGAAACCCGAATCACATTAAAGGTGAAACAAATACGGTGCCAATCAGATCTAGAAGAAAAAAATAACTGAAGTAGATCTGAACTTTGGTCATATTTAAATATACACAGCTGCTGTCAATTTATGAAGATTTTTTTCTCTAAAAAGGAAGTTTGCAAAATAATACTCACCTAGGGGTCTAGGTTATACACGTATATGTAAACAACCGTTTATATAGGGCCTTATAACCTGTCAAATATCTTTATAAATAATGATATAGTGAAAAGTGAAAAAAACATGAAAAATTTAATGTTTCTTGTTGAAAACTACTTTAGCATAATTGGCATGTTTCCTTTCCTAGACATCTAAACATATGTTATAAATCACGCTGTTTGGGCTAAAATGTGACCTAATTTTTACTCGTTTTAAAGTTTTTTTATGAACATTTCAAGCAATGGCTTTGTAAAATAAAAGAGAACAGATGTTTTCGAAATGCGTATAATTTCTTCTGCTATTTGAAATTAACATTTCATGCCACAAAAAGTTAGTAAAATATTTAGTTATAAATGGAACATATTTATTATTATTATTGTTGTTGTTGTTTTTGTTATTATGATTTTTTTATACTATTTTATTATTATTATTATTATTATTATTATTATTATTATTATTATTATTATACTCATTTTAACAATAAATAACAATCACCACACGTAAGTTTTTGGAAAAAAGTTCATATTCAAATCCCAAAAGAATTTACATTGTATTCATTGAATATACAATAAACAATGCGTGAATCTGTACTGACTCCCTCTACTTATTATCAAGAAAATTTATATGTACTGCATTTGTTTGACATGAATAAAGCATTCCTTTTTTTCAATTAAATTCATTTGATTTCAAGTAAGTCGCCCACTACGGCATATAAATAAAAGTAAGCGAGGTTTTACGCACGCGTAAAATGGCTGCGAAGGTATGGTCAGCTGTGCACTGCATACCTTTAGAAGAGCTGAATAAAATGCTATCTAGGCGAATGTCTGTTTAGATGTGCGTAGTTTTTGTAATGTAAACGTGAAGTGTTACGATACGAAAGTTCCATTACAGACCCAGTAGAAGTACTCGTTTTATACTTAGACAGGACGGGTACGCTTCAGTCAAAGTCGTAAATGCAATGAATCCGACACCATGTATCTTATTCATAGACCCATTTGCAAAAAAAGTGTGCAAAATAGTGGCAAATTTGGTATCAAAATTGTTTCCTAGTTTCTAAAAGTTAGTTAATGGATATACAATGTATTCAAAAATTCAGATGCTTTATGACAGTGTAATGTAACAGCTCTTACAACGATACGTTTAATCAAAATGCGGAACAGTTCTCTTTTTATTTAGGTGGAGTAAGAAGAGAAGGTAGACTAGATAAAATATATACATTATAATTATAATTAAATTGTGTTTGAAATTCTACACATTTACAAATACATTTGTCTTTCAATTAGAAGAAAATGTAAATAGAAATGTTCTGCAACAAAGCCAAAATTGAAAAATTGGTCATGAAGTGGTGAATGTTTTTTTATGTATTTGTGTTTATTGACGACTCTCAAAATAAATCGTGTAATTCCTCAGTAAATTAAGCGTCTTATTCAAAATCACATTGGACTCAGCAACTTCGCAGCCGAACGATAGAACGCTAGACTGTAATGTATATTATAGATAAAGCGTCTAGCTAAAAATAAATAAAAAATCTCATTATTCCATGCACACAATCTATTTTTTTTAATGATTGTACACTACAATAGCCGGCGTTTTGGGTGCTAGTGCTGGGTATACCGGTACTCTATACGAACGCGCTATTTTCAAATTTCAATCTCATTGTTTACTTTTTAAAGAAATATATTTAGTTTTACTTATTGTACTTATATCTGAATATGGAGCATTAATTAAATACAATTAAGTACTTCCTTGTTCCTTCCTTGCAAATTAGATAAATCGAGACCTTTGAGTGACACGTTTTCATATTTAAAATTGGAATTCTCGTTTATTAAATATCAAAATCATGTAAATGTTTTTATGATAAAATTTCATATTAAAAAAAGAACATGTAAGTAGATTATATACTTTTATATGGGCACTAATTTTGAAACGAATTGAGTGTTTGAAATGGTATTTAAGTTTTCAATTTGTAATTTCCCATCAACAAATACTTAAAACAAGAGCTTAATCTTATGAATAAGCATATTGATAAGGCATTAGCTAATAGCATTGTTCATAAAGAACAAACGAACTGTGTTTATATAAAACATAAATAAAAACGTAGTTTTTTCGTATAAAGGTGTTAGTTTGTATGTTATTTTCAACCACCTCACAACATGGACAATAACGTGTGCAGTTTGATGTTTTTCGTTCTAATCTACTCACAGTGCCATCAGATAGGTTAGAATTATTTAATCATAGATATCAAATGAATGTTTTTTATTGATTTTGTTTTTTATTCCTTCTGACTGCCCAAGATGCTAATTGTGTGGTGTGTATCATCTATTCATCCAATGAATTGTCCATGTATTTGTGTTTTGTAAGTGTCATTCCTTTGCATGAATAACAAAAACACATTTTTTTATTCCGGCGTTCGCTATACAATAACTTTAATGAATTTTGATATATGTGAAACATTGATTAGTTATATTTGTGGACACTATCTTTGATAAAATAGAATATGGGTGTTAAAAATTGTAAGGTCTATTAACAAAAAAGCGAAATGTTCATCCAGATGTAATAGAAGTAGATTTACACATTGCAGCTCCATTATTGAAAGCAATATTTTTAGTAGAACTAATATTTCGGGTAAGATTTATCATGTAAATAGTAATACTGATTGTTCTACGAAAAATGTTATATACTATGTCAAATGTGATAAATGTAAAGAGCAATATGTTGGTCAAACGAAGCAACAAGTGTCTTAACGCATAAATAGCCTTAGGTTTGATATCAACTTTCTTAGATCCGTTTTTTTTTCTACCAATGTCGCTCCATTCTTAAATAAAAACAATCATTGTATTAAGGATTTTAAATGTATGGATATAAAGATTGTCTCCGATGATATGGAACGTTTATTACAAGAATCATACTGGATTTATAAGCTTAACATATTATCTCAATGCAAATTGTACAATGTATAACTTTGTCATCTTTCAAGCATACGGTATTATTGAATTATACATATATACATGTAGTATGTTTTTTTCTCATATCAAGGTTGTTTTTTTCCAAGATTCATCCTAAATTCCTTAAGGTTTTAATATAACCAAACAGTCACTATGTTCTTTTTTCCTGTTTTAAAGTGACATTATGCACATATTTTCATAGTCATAGTCAAGTTGAGCTGAAATGACTTTATATTTCAAAACATTGACTGTGTAAATGGTGTTTGACCAACAGTTTATATTGGAAAATGTTTATTATAAAACTTAAAATCTGCCTTAAATAATAAAAGACTGCCCCACTCTTTTTATAAATTGAACGTTACAGGTAAATTCTAAATGGTATTTACAGAAACTTCGTTTGAATCCGGGGCTTATTTATTGTTTATGGGAAGTAAATTATTAAATCAAAAGGAATTACATCAAAATGAAAATTTATTTGACTCTCCCCTGTTCACTCACTATATACCTTCAGATGGGCATAAGATTTTCTATTTATATTTATACCATTAATGCATATGTAAAAGCGACAGATAAAACTGTGACACCATCGCTTCAAACTTTAACAATGACATGTTTACTGTCTGAATAGATTCTATATTATTATTATACTTAAAACAGAAATTACGATAAAAACGTAAATTTATAGTTAACCAATGAAAATACAATCGTGAAGTTAATAAATCAACAAACAGAATTATGACATAATCGCTTCTACCAACTGAAATGATTCAATTTAGACTAATGTTTAATGATTTCTCTCTTAAAGTAAGGATAGGATAAATGAACCAACATTTTTAATCAAAACATGTTTGGTTTTAATAATCATCATCAGTTAAGGTAAAGATAAAGGAACTTTGAATAATTTTTTCTAGATAATATTTCATGTTGTCATAGACATAATGTAGACGTCATGAAATTATCATATAAGTGTCAGATGAGTCAATTACAATACATGCACATGTCAGCGGCTTCGCTTCTTGATAATTTCGATATTTCTGAAATTCAAAAATTTAGCAAATTATTCCTTAAATAATCGACAAAATATATTACTTTTATGAAAAGTATATTTAAAGAAGCAAATGGAAAAATACAGCATAATGATATTTTTCAACCTTTGTTTTTTTTAAAACTTTTTTGTTGCATTTACTTTTGAAATATTACAAGCGACATTCAATTATTTTTGGTTACGTCCTGTCAATTCAAATGTAAAAAATAAAACGTAAAGTACTGTTTGAAAGCATTTTGATGTATATATTCAATACTTTATATTCAATACTTTATTCATCCTGAAAAAATATTTATATAAGGCATTAACTTTCCAATAATTGACTTGAAAATCAGCTATATTTTGTTCTATAACGACTCCCTTTTTCTATTTGTAATTACATACTAGTAACTCCGATTGGTTAGTGTAGACATTGAATCATTTCTCTTTTATATTTGTAATGTATACGTTTAAGTTTTATCAATATTAAATGTCCACAGATTCTACCGAACTTGGTAAGACATTTCATATGTGCAACTGTCAGGGAAACAACTCGTCATGCGGTACTGATATTTTTAGTTGCCCAAATAATTCAGTATACTGGATAGGTTTCAAAGATCTAGGCTTTGGTTTGCTGCCAAATGGAACTAATTGTAGCGCTCAAGGTAACTGCTAGATAACTTTAACCGTCCTTATATTCTTTCTCTCCTCCTACAGCTGCAAACTACTATAAAGTTATGAAAACAACTAATGGACAATTAGCGATTAGTGAGAGGGTACACGAAATAATTTAATTCATTTTGCAAGACTAAATAATGCAAAAGAAATGTGTGAAAGCGCGATGTTATTTAATTTTAGATTTTAATGTAAGCCATGTGTACATATCCAAACATTTATTAGAAAATAAAATTACTATATCAACCGACAATAATCTACTTTATACTAAACATGCATAGCAAAAACATTCAAAGTAATAAAGCCTTTTACTGAACAAATAGTTAACGTTATACCGTTTGTTCTCGTTTGTTGAAATTGATCATTTGTTTGTATCATTGCTTTCAATTATATTAAAAGGATGCAAATCTACACATGATAATATATGTCTCTGATCTTGTGCTAACGAGGCCTGCTTTTTCATGTTTACCATATTAGGTGGTTTTATGCTTGTGTTCATTTATACATGTATATGTTTTATTTTTACCTTTTTAACAACCCCCATTTGCTTCTTTCCTCCGATAGACAGTTCGGCCATTACGATTTCTGCAACTAGAAATAACACCTGTGTACAAAATTTTACGACAATGTTTTCCGGCAAGGAACCTGTTAATCTGCAAAAACTGTCTGTTCATGATCACTGCAAACAAGATTCTGCATATTTTATAGCAAAGTACGATTGTGTTTTGCATAACAATGATGAAGGTAGGTGTGTTTTATATTGTAAATAAACATAGATAATTTTATACTATCGACCTTCAAAGTGGTTTGAAACTGTGCCCGCATCATTTCAAAGTTTGCATTGTTAGGCGACTTTAAAAGAGTCTGCACGGAGTGTTTTTGAAACAACGAGACTGGAATCTTTTTTCTTCATAACATTTATACCATTTGATGTAGACCTTCTGGATCAATAACTTGTATGCAAATTTTTTTTGATTGTGAAAAACGCTTTTAATTTTAATCGAGTTAGGAATCACACGCAATACGACTGGTTTTCAATTAAATTATGAAAGTTCTTTTGTTACCATAAGCATATTTTTTACGTTTATAATTTCCACAGTTAATATATGTGAAAAAATTTTTATTTACTTTTTCAGGCTTTTTTACCTTATTGGAGCTCCTTTTAGGTTCCAACTTCAACTATTTTTGTGTACATGTTTATAATATTATCTATATCACTTTAATTAAATATGGATATATTTTAGATCTAGACTTTGATCACGGTTGTACCTACCATGGATCAGGTAAAAAAATCAACATAGCAAGTTCAGGATATCCATGGGAAAACATAAAAACTGGTTATGGATCTTGTACATGCAGCGCCATGTTGACAGGTTCTCAAATGGTCCTGAAAACATATGATAATAGACTTATACACAACCAATCTTTTATGTTAACATATGAAAACAAAACACTCATAAAGGAATGGAAGGAAGTAAACAAAATGGAGGATATCATGAATATAACAAACATTAACGGACCATTTACAGGGACACATTTGATGCTCAAGTGGACAAATAATGCTGCGAGTAATGGCGGGAAATTATGGATTGTTTTAGAAGGTATATTAAAACCTGTTATATTGAAGTTTAAAATTAGGTCACATAAAAGCAACAAATGATTTTTTTATTAAAAGGCCTATATAGAGAGAAAAGTGGACATTACATTTGATACAGTATAGTCTCAATACGATTTTTCTGCCATGGTCTTTTGATTTGTTTTGAGACTAAGGTTGCAATACAAAACGAGTCATAAATACACATCCATTTGACCTAAAATTGTTACTGGATATTTAAATTAATAAAGTAGTCTTTCTGAAGCATTTAGTTAGTCCGGTAATATAGACATAATGCACTTTATTATATTATTGCAGTTAATGGAACAATCACTGTCACGTGCCAGCATAATAAAACACCAACGGCATCTCTAGCAACTACTAAATCAATGAGTTCCTCGATACTGTCATCTTTAAATTCTTCAACTTCGAACAGTTCTCCAGTAACTTCGGCCGGACAATCAAACAAATCTTCACCATCGATACCGGCATCAATGCAATCTCAAAATGGATCCTGTAATGAACCTAAGCACGCGTCGGATCGTAGAGGTTTGAATAAGATTTCAATGCAACACATGTCGTTCGTGTACTTAAACAAATGACATTATTCTAAGCACGGTTTCAATTTTGTTAGCATAAAACTACCAACAGTATGAAACATCCAAGGTGTTTCAAATTGTTTAATTGCCATATCTAAAGGTTTATTTAGTTACATTTGTTCATTCAGACCTTTCGTTCACTGCCAGTTATCTTGTATAAAAAATAGCCTTTTCGCTCTCAAAAAAACTGAAGATAGGTAATTTATTGTCAACTTCACCACTTTAAAAGAGGTTTTAACCTTATAAATCTGATTCTTTGATGGATTCCTTTCAATTATTTTTTTAATTTAATAAGAAATTTCGTTCACTCTGTTCCCATGTTTCATTATTATTGAAAGTAATTTTACACGGGTGCTTGTAAATATCTAATCGATTTGCTTCAGACAGTAAACCACTGTACGGATATGTGCGTGCATAAACGATGCATTTACTTCTGTTACTTGTAAATCTGATTTTTTATACGACCACACTTAGCCTGATTATTAGAACATGTATACATATTTTCAGTGAATATCATAAAGTTACTCGCAGGAGTGGCTGGTGGACTCTTTGCGTTCATCATTCTTATGTGTTGCTGTGTGTTGATTCGTTCCAAAAAGAGATCGGCAAGTATTACTTTAAGGTCACTTTTAATGGGTTAAACTGCACCAGTGTAATTTAAAGATGTGTAAATTTTACAAAGATATTCACTAAAATTTTACAGCACGAGGCAATAACGTGAATTACTAGAAATTATTGCATTGAAAATCGTATAAAGTGGTTAAAAACATTATCTTCTTTAAACTAAATAATGTAACAATTAATTTATGGTTTACGGTCCATTGATCAATGGAATTGATTGGCTGACTGACTGACTGATTGATTGATTGGTTGATTGATTCTGTTGTACATAGAGTTTCTTACAGGGCGTGGACGGAAGATTGCACTTGACTGTACCGTCCATGAACAGGCACAATCAAACCGAGCCTGCAACATTTTCAATTTTGCCGTTTTGGATTTTTTCAGGGATTCTTATTTTCGCTGTTTGGTCTACCAAATTTTATCAAATAGGATGCCTGAGCCATTTAACACATTTTGATCTGATAAATATATCAATGGTTTGGTATTTCGCCTAAGTTACTTTTAAGAATAACTGATATATTTGTTTACATTTCACTTGTAAATTTAAATAACACTTAAGTAAATTATATAAAAAAGAGAAAATAAGAATCCCTAAAGTGTCGGTCTGTTTGTGTAATATTTCTAGATATCAGAAATTTTAGGACATGATAACCTCAAGTACTTCAAACGCCATTTGAAACTATTTTAAGTTTCTTTCCTTAAAAAGAAACATATTGAAAAAATATCATTGACAAGTTATCAATTGGTTTGTTTATGGATTAAGTAATCAATACTTGGATTTGAAGTTTTATATTGAGTATTAGCTTCTAGAAGGGGAAATTCCCCGAGATTTCCTTGATTTATGTATAGAAAAAATAAATATATGAAATAAAGATAAAATGTCGTCAGAGTACAAAATATCTATAAAAATTATACATTATAGAATTTGAAATCATATATAAATAATTTAAAAAACAGTTTGTCTTTTACAAAATAATCTGACTACAGCATGTTTTTTGCTTTGTTTTTTTTTCTATTTTAACAAAAATGAAGCTAATATCATACACACTAATTGAAACATGTTACTTTAAAATGAAGAATGTCAATACACAATTATTAAATATGTTTCTATAGAGATTAACCCATTAGGAACCCAGATTAAAATCTATTTTGGAGATAAATTGAGAAATCCAATCAACTTCTATAATAGATTATGTCAGTTAATCTTATTAACTTGTTTAAACCGTGCTCTTGGATAAGTTTAGTTGTATAAAACCAATTTAAACAAAATTTGACATGTTATCGCATGAGCGTTAAAATCTTATCACGTCTGAGCTATTAAACACCTTTAAAAAAGATAAAATAAATCGTAATAATAGTGTCTGTATTAACCGGGGATTTAACGGTTCGAAGGGTAAACCCCTCTTTTTCAAAGATATAAACACATCCTCTCAGATAGATAAAGACATTCGACTCTGGATTAATATCGATTCAAAACGCACCCAAACAAGGCATATTTAAGTGTTTATCTGGTGCAGAAAAATATATAAAGTTAAAGACATTGTTGAAAGAGATGCTTATTGTAAAGTTCGCGATATTGCACGGGTGGTTGGTATTTCATTATGTAAAGAATATCTTGAATTACAGCAAGATGTCTGTCAGGCGGATGCGTAATTTGTTAAAAAACGATCAAAAGAAGCAAGAGTAAAATAAACAGTTGCTAAAACTATTTCCGAAATATGGAAAAAAGAGAAATTTGCAAATGTTGTTACCGGTGACGAGACTTGAGTGCATTATTTTGAATCCGTTCCGTTCGAAAATTTACAATTAATTACGGGGTACCAAAGCTTACAGAAATGCCGATAATTGCTAAACACGAGTTCGGTGCAAATAAAGTTTGTATTCATTTTTCTTCTCTAGTGCAGTTGTTGCAAGTTATGCTTCAGTGAAAAATGCAAAAGTGTCACTGGAAAGTATTATAAAGATAAAGTATTAAAGTAATGAAGTCCAGTAACCGGTTTTAACCGGTATGAAGGATTTCTTCAGGTAATACACTAGATCATAAATCTGTCATTGTAGAAGGAAAGGTAACAGTATTTGCCGCACCTACCACTTTTTACAGAACTTGCCCTTAGCTACTTTTTTCTTTTTTCCGAAATTGACAAAAACATCCTTGCAGAACGTAGATATCATACCATACAAAGACTTGCATTAGCTATTCTAGGAGCTTATACGTGTATCCAAATCAGCGTACATTGACGCATTCTGAAAATGGATCCATCGATTAGAATGGAGCATTTCTAGGGAAGAGGAACTTCAATTGAATGAAAGAAAATAGCGATTTCTTAGTTTTTAAGCAACGTCTAAATCTATCATAAACAATTCCCTTCGGGCACCTCTCTTGTAGTTAACAGCATTGTTATCATACCATAGTTTGTTTGCACTGATTGTATAAGAACTGCTAATGAAGTGTCTTTGTTTTGCAGAAAACCGAACCAGAGAGACAACCAGCAAATGAAAGCTTCCAAAATCAATATGAGAGACATGGCAAACAAAATCCGCCCAAAAAATGACATACCTACAATTTCTATTAAAGCATTGCCATCAAGCATATATATCCATGAAAGTTATATATGCAATGCAAGAAAAAAATGACAATATGATACATGACGCCAGAAATAATGTGTAACATTAACTTCTTAAGACATACTAATGTAAACTGATTGATAGTAATTTTAGAATTTAAATAAATCTTGAATAAACTTCATTGAATACTGTGTGTGTAGTACATTTGGGATGTGTTCCGTGAATTCTAAAATAAATGTTTGAATAAGCGGAAAATATAGATACCTTAACAACTTGAAAAATGGCAAAATTTTCAATGAAATGTTTATAATTATGCTGATTGCTTTTTTTTAAAAACCTTTTTCTTCAAATTTGCGATATTGCATGTGAATATTTGAATGTGCGTTTTATCTTATGAAAATGTTTTCCATTAGAATAAGAATTTGTATAAATAAGCAATGATGTCTTTCATGTACCATTCGCTTTTAAGGTTATATACCTCTGATGCATTACCTCCGCTTTGAAGAGTATTCAAATAGGCTAAAATTACTTCCAACTGCATTGAAACTTGGGAACGTGGGTTAACCCAAGAAAGGCAACGTTCTTTTATTTCTTTTTGACGCTATTAATGCATCTATCAGATCCCTATGATCAAAGCTTAAAAATGAAAGGAAACAACCCATGATTGTCTTAAAAGTATTTTTTTCTAAAAAAAGATCAATAGCTGGAAGTTAGCCCCTGAAACTTCAGTACTTATGCTGCTGACCATTCAAACGCGGTGCCCCTCTGTGTTCCTTAGATGTATGAGTTGTTGTTTCATACTGTTTTGGTGACACTTTTGTTTGTGTCTCTTGTTGTTTTCTCGTCTACTGTAAGTATCTTCCCTTTTGCCTCTAGTTATATATTTTTAATGTTGCCCCTTCGATTCCTTTTACTTCAAGACCCCTTTTACTTTGTGGGCCTATTAATCAATCAATTGCATTTGATTTCCTTTCATGTATTATTTAGTGATTATCCTGTCCGTGCTCTACCTTGGGCCCTGTCCTGGTTTTCTTTGTGGTCCTCCTCCTGGGCTCCTGGCCACAGGTCCTTGTTGCTAGTTCGTGTTGGGTTTGCGTTCATTGAACGCCGCATTTCCTTGTTGATCTTGTTTACCATATTCAATCAAAGTCAAATTGGCGATCTTGAACACATGCTTCACAAACATGCGTCTAATTTTCTGAAAGAAACGATTTTCACACTTATTTAATAACAATCTGGCGAAACAAAGTAAACATTTACAATAAATAAAATTTAAATTTTTTTAAAGGGCGGGGAACGGAAAAAAAAAAAATTCGTAAAAAATGGAAACGCTTTTTTTGATTTTTTAGTTTTACTTTTTTTTTGAAATCAAAATTTTAAATTTTTTGGGGCCCCCCATGGTATCGAAAAAAGGTTTTTACCAAATCATTTCCTTTTTGATAAAAAAATTTGAGTAAAATTTAAAATTTAGTAACAAATTTTGGGGGGCAAACCCCAATTTTTTTAAAAACCACGCAACTTTTTTTTAAATTCTTTAATTTTATCCCCAAAAAAGAAAAAAAAAAAAAAAAAAAAGGGAAAAAAGTAAAAAACGGAAAATTGAATTTAATTTTTTTAAAAAAATCCCTTTAAAATTTTAATATTATATTTCTCGTTTTTATTCGTTATGAAAAAAGGCAGTCAAATGAATATCTTGCCGCTAGGTACGTAACAAAACTATATTTTAAAAAATGAAAAATAAAAAGGGCAGCAAATGAAATTTTTGCGCAAATTACCAATAATGAAACTAATTAGATGCATCGATAGAAAGAAGAAATAAATTATAAAAAATGTCAGTGATACAGAAAAAATCAACACATTTTTAAAAATTGTAAAGATACGGGCATTTTTATAGGGATGACACGATAATTGGGTTTTTGAAATCGAGCATTCTATGATAAAAAATTTGATAAAAAATATAGAATAAAAAACATTGATGAGCCATCCACACAAAAGTTTTGCGAACCAAAGGCGAAGCAATTTATCATATATATTCCAAACCCCGATGATAAAAATACCAATTGAGCAATTGAAAAGATCTTCAAAGGCAATTATTAGTCTGTTAGATTTGCACATGATGCTTTTAAAATGAAAAACATATTTTTGTGGTATGTCTAACGGCAGCTGAATGTGACTTAATCATTTTGCAACCTCTTAGAACTTAGTATTATCAAATGTAGATTATTCTATTTAGCAAAAATTTATTTGTTGATGCGTCTATATGCTGTATCCTTAATATTATATTAATGTTACATAATTTAGAACACTAAAGGCGGTATAAGGTAGTATTTTCCAAATAAATGTTAAATTATAAGCAACACCTGTAACAGCCGAGAACATTGGCTAAGTCGAATTCACAATACATTATGAAAAACAGATATATATAGATTTTCTGAACATTTAGATACGTTAAGCTTCATCTATTAACAATCTGATTAGACTCTACTCTATTGTTTTGTTTAACAGAACCTTAAAAATACACTGTCAACACTGTAACCCTTAGTTTCAGTAATCTAAAGTACATGGATAAAAACACGGAATTTCAAAGAAATGATTATTATGAAATGCCTTAAATATGTAAAAAAAAATTAAACTGAAATTGAATGTATATGTTTTTATATATACTAGATTCTATAAAGAACTTACATCTCAAGTAAGCGATCAAATTCTGGAATTGCAGAACGATTTTTATTCGTTATTAATATAACATATCTGGAAAGTGTTGTCCGTCTTTCCATTTGATATGTACAGTCTAGTATAAAAACTTTTTAAACTAATAACACAAATAGTTTTAAAACAGACAGAAACTTTTTAGAGGCCCTGTTGATTTTTTTTTTAAAATTATATTTACATTATGAAACATGTCTTTTATTACTGAAGCCAGGTTTTTTCAAAATTTCGTTAAATATGTAAATGAAAAAATTTGTTTTTTTTAAATTTCTGAGTTAATATTGCAGTTCGGAAACCCTTTTTAATCAAAACATACTTATAAAGTGATTTTTTGTTTTCTTTTAATTTTTCCTTAAAATCATTTTAAAAAAATAAAATTAGTTTTCTTTTTTTAAAAAAAGTATTCCCCCCCCGGTGTTTTAATTTTATAAAATTCGAATTACAAATACTGATATTAAATCAATTTAAGCAAATGGGGTTTTTTGCATTTTGTTTTTTTCAAAAATTTGAATTCAATTGTTGCTTTAGCCCCCAAAGAATTAATTGAAAAATGTGCAAATGCCTTTTAATTATAATAATATTTTTTTGTTTTTTAGAATACATGTTTTTAAACCAAAATTTTTCTGTTGTCAAAAATTAACACAACTTCAAAAGGAAATTTAAAATTTTTATATATCGAACTTAAAAGACAATCATAAGTTTTAAAATTTAAAAACTTTTAAACATCAAAAAAGGGGAAAAATAAGTATTTGAACCGCAAGCAGACCAGGATTTGTCTCATGAACGCTGTTTTATAAAACTTAGCCGAAAATGAAAGCTGTCGAAACAATAAAAAACTTGCTCGAGGTTTGTAATATTATTTTAAACTTCGTCTGCCGTTTCAGCACACTTTTTAAACTGTGTATATTAATGGGGTAAGTTTACCTTGTTTAAATAAACAAATCGATAGCATCAATAAATTATGCGATTTACTAGTTCATACTTACGTTTAACCCCCATCATTTTCGTCCTAATTGATAGTCCCCTCAAACCCAAAAAACAGGTATACACTAAAGGAGAAAAAAAAAAAACCAGAGAGATGTAAATTTTTTTTTCTATATTTAAATAAGTACTTATTTATTGATACATATTTTTTTTAAGAAATAATACTTTTAAATCACAAACAAAGCTTCAAAAGAATGAACTTAGAACAATGACATTTGCATATTTTAAGAATTTGACGCTCTTCCTGTGGTTATAAATTATTGCATTTTTAATTTCTATTTTAAACTTTGACCAACCCGGAAAAATTTGCCCAAATGTATGTTTCCAAAATTTAATCATGCAGTTGAAATTCAACTTTGTTAAATTTTTAAAAAAGACAATTAAACTTAGAAATAAAATTTTGAATAAATATAAATTAAAAAGTGCTTATAATATTCGATTTGGCAAACCCCAAAAATAGACGCTTTTTTAAATTTTATAAAATGAGTATCTGTTGTTTTTTGAAAAAAAAAAATTATCCTTTATTGTCCGGAAGAAAAAGGTAAAAAAACCCTTTGGGGGGGGGAGGTTTTTTTGAGTGTTTTCTTTTTCTTATGAAAAATGAGTCTTTAAATTAATGCCGGAAAATTTTAAAAATTCACTCTATTCAAACACGAAACGTACAAATCCTTTTTACTGGCTGAGAATTTTTTTGCAAATAAAATAACTTATAAACAAACTTCTTGATCAGTAAATCCACACAGATATATTACTGTCTTTGGGAAACGGGAAAATTTGGTTTCCATTATATAATTATCTATAAAGGAATAAAATGTTTAAGGAATAAAAACCTCTGTAGCCACCCCATTTTTTTTAGCGATGCTTCTAAACAAGGGAAACAGTGATTAGAAATTCGACAATTACTTAAAAAGGGGTTTTTCCCAAATAAAAAACATATTGCGAAAACCTCCAAAGTTAAAACCCAAAAGAAAAAATTTTACGAGGGCCCCCACTTTATAAAAAAATATTGCACAGCAATCTTAACCTTTTCGAAAAATTTTTCTTTTAAAAAACTGTTTTTTTTTTTTTTAATGAATTCCAGTCCAAACTTTATGGTTAGTGGGACTTTTGGAAAACCTAGGTGCCCCCGGGCCATTTTTACCCGCACAAGCCACTTGGGAGAAACCCCCCCAAAAGAGGGGGAATTTCTCACCCATGAAAAAATCAAAAGTTCCTTTTAACAACTTTTCAAAGAAGCATTTTTTTGAAATGGCGAAATTGCTAGGGGGGGGAAAACCTAAAACGTTTATAAGAAAGTTTTTAAATTTTTTTAAATATAAAAATAAATTTAATATATAAAGAAACCCCAATTTTTTGAAGGAACCAGCGTTATTATTTAAATTCTGCATTATAATATTGAGATTTTTTTATTTAACCCAAAAAATCCTAAATGAAAATTCTTGGTTTCCGTTTTTGTCCGCGTCACAGGCCCTTTTTGTATTTTTGAACTTTTGAAAGAAAATTGCCCCTTGTTTAAACCATAAGAACCTGGCAGGGAGAACCCAACAAAATTTTTTTTTTCCCTGTGGTTTTTTAACCTAAAAAATTAAAGGGAAGTTTCTTTTTTTAAAAAACGGAAATTGCATAACAAATACGGTTTCCGAGATCAATTTAAAGTTTAGGAATTTAAGTTAAAAGATTTTTTTTGTTTCTTCATGAACTTTTTGGACCGGGGGAAAATGAGAAAATTTTCTAAAATTTAGACAGAGGGGGGTTTGACCCAAAAGGGACAGTCTTTTGTATATTTTAAAAATTAGTGTCGCTCATATTATTTGAAACCAAAGAGAGAAATAAAAATCTTTGGCAGAAAAATTTTTCTTAATATAAAGGGCGGGGGTTCAAAAGGGGTTTGGGCTTCCCGAATAAAAATTTTCCCCCCCCGTTTTTTTGCTCATTTTGGAAAATACATTTTAAGTTTATTGGTGAAATAAAGAAATTTGGATTTTGCATGAAGGTTTCCTTTTGACCCCTTAAAAACGTATTTAATATTTTCCCGTCAATATTGGCCCCCCCTAAGGGTTTTGATTTATAACTTTTAGATTAAACATCTGAATTTTGTAAAATAATCCCAGGGGTTAAAAATATAAATATTCCGTAAAACACTTTTTGAAAAACCAAAATAAAAAGATTAACTTGGCCCTTTGGTTAAAAGGGCCCCGGGTGTAACCAAAAAAATATTTTGGAAAGGAAAAAACATTTAAATTTATTTTGGGAAAAAATGCAATCAAAGTTTTTAAAAATGACATTTCCTTGTTGCCCCCAAACACGGTATTAACTGACCCTTTTTTCAATTTGTAAACCCGAAAAAAGGTGACTTTGTTTTTTAAATAACTTTTTTGGAAACCGTTTTAGTTTTTAAAACACAAAGCCAAAAAAACAAAAAAATTTTAGCATGTAGTATTACTTTTTGAACAGCTGCAATTTTTTCATCAAAAACCCCTGGGTTCCCTTGGATTTGAAAACACAGTATTCTTATTGTTTGAAATGCAAAGAAAAGCTTATGATTTTAACATATGATACTTCTTAATTATTTCTACAAAGTTACATTAATCATGACAACTAAGCGTCCAAAAAAGCCCTGCCCGGGAGTCAGTTGCTTTTTAACTAGCACGTGGTATAAGGCAAACCTACTTTTTAAAGTTGATTTAACAATATGCATTCTATAATATTTTGATATGACGATTGTCTAGTACGACTTCTACATTGTATAAAAAGTTTTAAGTATCAAGGCTCTTAGGGTTTTAAAAGTGCCTCCACCCTGGAGGCTCATATGGTATCATCAAGAATTTTTCAACAAGACAAGTTTTTATGGTTGTTATACTCTAATTTAAGATTATTTTTGATTTTCCAACTACGGAAATAACGAATTCCTTTGTAAATGGGTTTGGAAAGATAGTAGTTATTCCAACATAAGACAACAACGTTTTTTGGGTTGCATGACGGATTATGAAAAAAGGTCTGAGATTCCGATTCATGAAAGAATTCTGTCCTTTCATGTCTATTTGATTTTTTTTTTACTTTTACACCAGTAGTATTTTTACCCATTAACATCTATACTTTTACGAGATTAACAGGTTTTGCCAAAGTTCCTTTTTTCAACTTCAGTGAAAACTAATTTATGTCTTTGAAACATGCATTAATACGAAACATTATTATTTAACCCATGTTAACCCACGTATAATGGGAATAAACTCTGGTAAAACTTATGTAAACTTGAATTTATTAATGGTGTTGAAAAATATGTTGATAAAAAGAAGTTCACTGAGCCCGCAAACAAAAAAAAAAAAATTTGAATTTTGATTACGTAATTAGCTCCCCACAAAAAGCATGCAAAACATAACAAAAGATGATTAAAAAAATAAAGAATAAATAATTTGAAAGTCGATTTTTGTTACATACTAGCCCATTTTTAAGTGAAAAGCTTGGCAAACTAATTTAATTTGGCTCAAAAAAATAACTATTCTGGAAAAAACAAGTTTAAGCGAATTTCTGTTTGGCACAGCAAAGAATATTGTTTCTTATCTTCATCGTATAGAATATTACTCTAGAAAAAAAAATCCACTTCCATCATGTCAAAAAAAATCAGGTTAATACCCCTTAACGTATGTACATATTTTATTTGCCTTGTATGTATGGACTATATGCAGACTGATGCATAAAAATCTTAACTTAAATTCTATCGTATTGATGTAGGTCTATTGTGATTAACATGATTAAGTTGTAAAATTTCATGAGAAAAATACGTGAAACAATGATACTGTTTAACTAATAAGAAGTCACCCGAAAACATAATAAAAATTGTGTTTGTTTTCTTGATGCCAAAGAAAAAAAAGACCATTTCTTTTTTAAAGTTTACCAAGGAAAAGCACTTTTCGTTTGCAAAATTAATCACTCTACACAAACCATTTTTATTTGTGAATATGACGGGGCATATTAAATTGGCTTTTTTATATATTGTTCCTGATTATAAAAACCACTATGTTTAATGAGTAAATGTTGAAATTTAAATACTTTTTGTAAGCACAATTAGAGCATAAGTTTGTGGTTTGTGCTTAAGCCTGTGATAGGTGGCGGGGACTGTAGTTTGCACTCACCACTACCGAATAACAGAGACACCGGCGCCTTGAACAATTATTTGAAAAGTTATTAAAGACGATGGAACAGAAGACCAAGTTTTAAGCAAGGGCATTATACACAGGTTGCTCTTTATAACGTTAACAACTTAACATACATTTACATGCCCATAGGACTCTGATCAAAATCAAAGAAGATCATCTTTTAGTCATGTTCAATCTTCTCACCAAAACTAAGGGCTAGCAAAATCCTTTTTCCGCTTATTAGTCAGACTCGTTTTAGTGGTCAAGATAATGGTAACCTTGATCTTTACTCGAATGACCTCGAGGTCAAAATAGGTCCTCTACAATTTACGAGTACATACAAAGTTTTAATATCAAATAACAAAGGCGCAATAATGTTGCATCTGGGATGATGACAAACATAAAAAAAGAAAACATAAAACATGTTTACAAAACATCATAGTAGTTATCGGAAGCCATTTTGCGGAAATGTTGCCAATATGTTTGAGTTTAAGTTTTGAGATTTTGTACAGGGAAATACTGTTTGGTATGGTACAAGTCAGTTGGTAGATGCATGTACAGCGTTTATATTTAATGCACTGATTGACTTTGTAGGTCAGCTCTTTAACCAGCCGACATCTCGATACCCTAAAGATGGATCCTTCATTTCTCTTAACAACATTATTACACAGTGGTCAATCAAACTTGGTTTATGTTGCTTTTAAAATTTAACCTTGAAAAGAGGGATGAGTGCAAGATCAGCGGAATGAAAACTGTCGTTTCTAAAGCCGGAAGCAGGATTTATTTCTCAATTAGACGTGAAGAAATACATTAACTTTTGTAATTGTCAACAAGGTCCTTTTGTTTTAGATTTATAATATCTATTTTCAGGAAATTTACTCTAAAATAAGCATAATGTAAGATCACTGATATCATTTGGTCCGGCTGTAATAGGACAGGCAACTTTGAACCCAGGACCATAGTTTGAACAATCATAATTGGAAGTATCTAAGCTCTACCTTTTAGGGTTTCAGAGAAGATGAGTTTTTTTTAGTAAACACATATAAGGAAAAACATGACCTTCCTTGCCGAAGCCAATATTGACCCAAAACTATAATTTCAACAATCTTGATAGCAATCTATTACATGAAGGTTCATGTCAAATGTCTAAATAGTTTTCTATATACGAACATATAACATATTACCCAATAACACCGGGACGGGCCAATTTTGACCATAAAGATATATTTGATCGACTTTGGTAGAGGCATACTATATGATGTTGTATACTATACACCAAAGCTTTAGGTCCTGCACTTTCACACATAAATCACAATAAGAAAATTAAAGAAAATGTTTTTTGGTTTGTTTTTGTTTTATTTTGTTTGTTTTTTTTTTAAAAAAGTCCACGATAAGGGTATTTTACATGTTTTGCACACACAATATGTAATTAATTGCCAGTGGGGTTGAGGATTTCTTAATGATAATAAAAAATAATAATAAATATTTGATACGCTCCCACCACCAACTAGTGAACAGTTTTTGGGAAGGCATTATCTAAAAAGTACAATATGTATGGAAGCCTTGGAGGGTCACTTTTGAGTTTCGACTTTCAGATATTTTACTTTTGACTTTCGACTTTTGATTTGTGACTTACGTCTTATGACTTTTGGCTAACCCACGTGCTTTAGAAGCTGAAAGCAGCAACTTTGGTTTCAGGTATGTTTTTAAACGTTTTAAATAATTTCATTCAGATTTGTCATGGAGGAGAGGATGTGTTAAGGAGGGAATTAAATATTATTTGATATAATCCCGTAGTGGTAAAATATCACAGACTTTAATTCCACAAGTGTGACTGTGTGTGTACAATCTTCTATGTTCTAAATATGTTCATTATATTAGTGCTTATACATCTTTTGTCCTCATCACAAAATCTGTCCATGAGTAACAAACAAAATAACTGTTTTACAAGTAGACAGGGAATACAAGTTTTTACGTCTTAAAATGGCATGGTGCACAGTATTAAACATGTATCGCAATTCAGCATTTTATTGAGCTAACACGGAATCAGTAAAGAACGGCAAGTGCTATGTTCATACACACAAGTACAAAGTTGACTTAAAATTGTAATCGAGCACCATTTGCGTCTAATTTTGTTGTATATTTTAACAATTGAGAAAAGAACACTTAAGAATAAACGTAGATATAGAACCAGTTAGAACAAAATATCCTACTAGCATTTAAAATATTTTTTTCGCACCTATCAATCTTTAGAAAACGGAGCTAAGAGATTTACCCATTTTATATAATATGAATGTATAAAGATTTAGATAAAAGATAAACTATTATTTCAGACACAACTACTGGACAAAAGGTGACGAGGATGAAAACTTTGATGTTGATCTGTGTCTTCATCATTATGCTGTTCAACATTACCAAAGCTACCGTGCCAAGATACCTACCCTCAACATCTATAACAAACAAAACTGATAATGGAATACTTTCTGGTACAGCATGGCATTACGACGTCATTTAGTACAGTGAATAGACTTTTTAAACGCTTAAATTCTAAACGGCGTAATGAAATATATACTCCTATTGAGACTGTGTCTGATTTTATAAACAGAGAAATACAAACAAATGGACAACGCATAGAATACCGTACAATATGGCGTAGGTTAAAGCTGGATTACCACATGTACGTCAAGGGAGACGACGTCATGGAAATAATGAGACCCCTTGATCCGGGTGGTATTGAGATGCGGAAAGCTCACCGCTTATGCCGACGCGTATACTACGCCAAAGAACCAGTTTTATATGACATATGGACGGTAAAGACAAACTTAAATTACAAGGATTTTATATCCATGGTGCTGTGAATGGGTAAAGTAGAAAAATAAGATGGTTAGAGGTTTTCGACTCAAATAACGACCCACACCTTATTGCAAGATACTTTTAGACACCTTTAATGAAATTATGAAGTACCCCCTCACCCATTTACTAGGTTGTGATGTTGGTACGGAAAACTGCATTGCTTGACTATTGCAGCAATACTTCAGACACGATTCTACAGATCCGAAAGTTAGTACTCGAAGCATTGTAGCTGGAAAAAGCACATCTAACCAACGCATTGAGAAGTGGTGGTGTACATTACGAGAAAAAATGGAATCCATTGGTAGATTTTTTTTCAAACACGTACGTACGCGATACTTGTGTATTTAATGATCTTGATCCGATACAATGTGAGAACTTAAATTTTGCTTCATGGACCTCATACAAACCGAGTTAGACCGGATTGCACATGAAATAAGGCAACAAAAAAGTTCTTCTGTTATTTGTGGTAAACCTGACACACTGTTTTTGTACCAGGTCTGTATGAAACTCCCGACTTCGGCAATGCAGTTAACTTGAGAGACGTATATATTTGCAAAGAACATGTTTTCACGCCCAAGAAGACAATGTGAGGAATTCATAGAATTAGCACCCCTTCTGAAGCCAGATCTACAGATGCCATTGGACGCTGATTCAGCACTACAACTGTGTACCGAGTTGAAAAATTTAATTTTGAGAATAGATTTAATATAAATACGCTTTGAAACGACTTATACTGGTTTTTTTCGTGTTATTGATAATATAGGTTACTATAGGTTAAGTTTCAAAAAATGATGTTTTAAAATCATAAAGACGATAGTCTACGATTTCACTTCATTATTGTGATATGATATGTGATATTGTTTTAAGATATTGGCTTGTAAATATTGAGCAAATTACAATATACAATGTATTTGTAAATATCATTTAAGTTATAACCACTCTAATTTGCATTATAAGGCATTATGAAATTGACAACATTGTTTAGTGGTATAACTAAAGGACATATGTATGCAAAATTTAAGAAAAAATTACCGTAAGGATTTTGAGTTGTAGGCATTATTATGAGTCAGAATATATACATTAAAAAGGTTTTTTTTAAAAGAAATACATGTATTGAAAGTCTAAAACATATCCGTGTTATCTCATTTCAACATGTTTTGCAAATGTTGTTTGTTTATATGCAAATAATGGTTGCAACTCTTCTATCAAGCCCTGGTAACAAAACGGCTGCCCGACTAGGAATAGCACCTCGGTGACCCGCGTGACTGGCAGGGACACTTTCCACTATGCCAAATGTCACAGGGGGAGGAATATATGAAGCAATACCAGGATTCGAACCCGGAACCCCTTACAGGGCTAGCTCTGTCCCGACCGAGATTGCACATCATCTACTGAATAGATTCGTACCGTGACATATGTAATAGATATACCATTGCTGCGTTGACGATTTCTGGGTTTGCGTAAATTATACCATAATCACGTGACCTTTCTTATGCCTTAACCTCACGAGACGAAGTCGAGTGAGGTTGCATGAGAAAGGTCACGTGATTATGGTATAATTTACGCAAACCCAGAAATCGTCAACGCACCAATGGTGTATCTGTTTTAACCTATAGCTCCGCCCAGAAACACTTACTCCTTCGATCTTCAAAACTGAAAATTATACCATAGTCTGGGTATGGTATAATTTACGGTTATTGGAAATTATACTCGGAAGAATTTTACATAAGAAGCGCTGAAGAGCTATAGGTTAAATATAAGTTAAACGTGTAATTTCAAGTATGTGTAATTAGATTCAAATGTCTTATTCATTCGCAACAAATAGCAACCATACTTTATAGGATGTATTATGGTATTTAAAAGGAATATATATGATTGTTATTTCAAAAATAGTAATTGATCTTTGTAATAAATGCTGACTTATTTTCTCGTGTTTATTTTTTAGGTTTTGCCTTATGACTTTTCACTTATAATTTATCACTTTTTACTTATGACTTTTATCTTTTGACTTATAACTTTTGCCATTTGCTGTTACTCTTTGCCTTGGTATAGACATTAGTTTCACTTAATTTTAGATTAATGCAAAATAAGCAAATGTGTGATACAATCACCAAACGCAAGGGAGCACATCAGCCGAGAGTGGTGTTGAAGTCATATGATGTTTACATGTACATTTAGCCACCAGCCTCATTTTTGCATTAGAATTATTGCATTCATATGTTTTTATCACAGTTGATCGTTTTTACGTGAAGAATCAACATCCATTGTTAATGTGAAATCATATGTATAGAAGTTTTAATTCGGGACATTCATTTATAAGTGCCGTCTGCAGCATTCAGTATTAAATTAAATAAACTATTCTTGATAAATAAAGAATTTTCTATTCAGATTAAACAGTTCTTAGCTATTTTCTAGATGTGTTGCTTTATTACAATTTTTTATTAACATTTTACATCTTGAAATAGATTATTTAATTCCTTGTTGAAGTTAGTCACGGTTGACTGATACGCTATTTTTCCGTGTTGACTATTAAAGAGGGTATAAGCGTTAGGCATCATAATATATTAAAAAAAGGAGATATATGTACGGGATATTATGTAGTAGTAGCTTTTTAAGGCTTTGTATTTTGCTACAAGCAGCGTTGGAAAATTGATCAATTTTCCAATGTTGCAAGTAGAAAAATGCATAGCCTCAGAATAGTACTACAACATAATTTTACTTTTATTTTATACCTTTTTGTTTTTAGTAAAATGATTTTCATTAAACTACACTTCTATAAGAAATTTCAGAAAATAAAAAATAAATATATGACTGACGGATGAATACGTAATTTATGCAAAACCGGCGACGTACATCGACGCCTCTTATAATTTTGGTTCCCGTTTCTAAATGCTACGTAAGACACAGCTAAGCCGGAATAAACAGTATTTAAATGTAACAGAGAATTTATTTATCTATGTAGAGATAGTGTTCCATTAAAATTATAAGTAAGAGGTTGAAATGAGCAAAGTAGAAATAGAATATTAATCACTATAGAAGTAAACTGTGTGGAACCAGCCAGCCCCCTTAACAGACTTCCTAAATATACCTCTACCGAGAGACCACACTACCAAAGGTTTTTACCTCACGGTCTTGTCCGTGACAGGTTGGCAGAGCTTTCAATAATTGTTTGGAATAAATGCGTTTAAACAGATAACAACAAACATTTTTTATTCTACAACCGTGCTTTATTTTGTTTAACAAAATTGTTGTCTTATAAGAAAACAAATGTATTAGATAGACAAAACAAACTGAATTTGAGCTTCATTATATTTGATTTAAAAACAGAGATAAGAAATACAGAGGTAAGCATGTTTTTTAAAAATAGCACACATGCCTTACTTAAAAGCTTACACTAAGGAACAGCTAAAAATAAACACTGCCATCAACAAAAACATCAAGTATTTACGTCACAGAAGACATATATACATGCAATATTTCTACAAAACAACACATCGTTGATACGTTACTGATGAAAAACTAAGAAATCATAAGTGATCTAACGAAGCTTTTGAAAATATAAGATTACTTAGGTAAACTAGCAACGCTAGAGTGTCTGTATTATTATTGAAGTCAAGATTTTTAAAATCATTGTCAAAGCGTTATTTTTTCATTTCTAAATGTTCAAAAGAGAGAATAAAACAAACACAGTCTCTAGCTAAAAATTTCCTAGTTACTTTTAAGAAACTGTATACATTGTATAATGTATATATTAAATAACGTCCACAAGTTCTTTTTTTTTTCGAAGAATAACCGACTTTATTTGTAATGGAACTATCATAGTCTTTCGTAATGAGCATATCCCCAACACACAGCATGTCGAAAAAGTTAACAACACAATGCACTCTGTCTCGCCGAGATATATCTGCCAGTAAATTCAAGTTCATGCCATTTTTTGAGATAATTATGAGTTTAACAAAATCTAACTATGAAATTTTTTTTAAAAAAATCAACAACAAAGGGGATTTTCTAAAATGTAGCTATGATAACAGAAGTATGTTTCTTTCTGCCTCGCCAAGCTATATTAACATGCAAAGTTTGATTTCGATACCTTTCTTTTAAGTTTGAAAATTTACAATGGCCAAATACTGAAAATTATAAAAGCCAGAATTATGAATTCATGATTTTTCACACTTTTCTCTGTCTCACCATGACGTGTATATCGATACAAGTTTTGTACCATATTGGAGGTATGGACAGTATAAAATAAACGTGGCGGGACGTGACATTGCTTGTTTCCAATAAAGCGTCCACAATAAGTGGTGGGGTTAAATCTTGAAAATTATCGAGCTCTGAAACAAGTGTGAAAAAGTAACGCTCGTATTCCAAAAATGTCTGAATATTTCCATAGAGAATAACGAAGAAAACCAAATCACTAGTGTTTGGACATTTTGCATTTGCTAAACTGTACTACTTCTCACTCGAAACGAACGCTGTTTTGCCATGAAACATCTTAGTCTTCTAAACTGGCTCCGAAAACTTGACAAATATGTATCGCTGATGCTCTTGCAACTGCTTTGTAGTTGAAACCATTCGACAGCACGTCCTGAATTCCTACAGGTAGCTTTACTAGAATTTAAACTGAAAACATTAAAAGTATGTGTTATCTCAATTGAAATGAAATACATATAATTATATACCAAATGAAATACAAAAAATCCCTTTATACATAACTGTATACAAAAGTTTATATACAAATAACATGTATTTTGTACTTGGTATGTGACCTAAGTTATTGATACTGAACAAGTGAATAAAGTTTCAATATTATATCATAACTGGTTTATGGGACCACCTCTGACAAAACTTTTTAGCTTTAAAAATGGGCATAAGTATGTCAAACTTTGCGCCACTCATACGAAACTTGGTCATTGATCTAAGATGTCAACACTTAATATGTGTTCTAAGTTTCAAATGAATCGATACAATAGTGTTTGAGAAACCATTTTCTAAACCATGAATTCAAAATCGAAAAAGAGGCATAATTTGATAACAATGCAATTCAGATATTTCTAACTTAGAGCGTGTTCTAAACACGTGTGTGAAGTTTCAAAGCTGTATGATTTATTATTTTTGAAATACCATGTTTCATGAAACTTCTTAACCACGAATTTCTTTGTCAAAATAAGGTCTATAATTTGGTCTATATTCAATATTAGATGGACGAAGAATGAACTACGGGTGAAAACCGATTGTAACTGCAGCAAATAACAATGCGAGACTGGTTTGGATTTAAAACTGGAACCCATATAAAAAATAAAGTGTTTGATTCATACGCTGTATGTCAATTTGAGATTATATATCCCTGTTCCGGAGATCAAAATAAAAAATGGATACCCAATGCAATGCAATGCAAGCAAAGAATTTTCTTTTCTTAATCAATTTAAACGGCTTATATAAGAATAACATTCTGTTCTTGCATATGAGCCCACATATTTTGTTGTTTTTTTTTTTAAATAAGTCTCCAGGAAACTTAGGTAAATGAACTTACCTCGTCTGAATCGTTGTCATATTCTACCATATTTTCCTTGGAAAGAATAATTATGATGGAAAGCACGTGGGAAATAATAAAATCCATAAGTCAAAAATCAAAAGTCATAAATCAAAAGTCATAAATCAAAAGTCATAAATCAAAAGTCATAAGAAAATAGTAAAATAAATCTATAAGTCAAAACTCAAAAGTGACCCTCCAAGGCTTCCATAAATATGTAATAGAAATATCTAATTTACCATCAAAAGTCTCTCGTATTTTCATTTTCTTTTCATTCAGTTGTACATGTATATTAGAATGTTGTAATTATAAAAATATGATTAGTCTGCTAGATTTATAAGTGGTTTTGAACACAAAAAAAAAATAATATTTTGTATTTCGACATCTGGCGGCATCTGAATGTGGTTTAATCTGGAATAAATGAATTTTTATTTGACAGAAATGACAGAACTGAGCTTGTATTTTGCTATTCTGTCATAGAATAATGTAAGTATAAAAATCAGATCTTTTTGGATAATATTTTGATAGCTAAAATGATGGAGAAGTTTTTATTCTATTTTTGACAATGGCAACAAAATCGTATTAATTTACAGCAATCTAGTTTTATACATAAGGTAGATTGATAAATTTAAGATAGATGTTCCATGTGACTAATTTGTTCGTTGCAATTATATCAATAAGAAGTTAATGAAGGTTGTTGTGCATAGATTGCATTTAAATTTGATAAAATGGCAGATATTGAGGCGAGAATACGTTTCAACGGACAGAAAAATCCATATTATGTTAGTAACGAGTACGATACCATACATGTATATGGAAGAGCCAGACTATTTTTCTTCGTTGGTTCCCGCCTTTACTTTGCGTTACGTAGTATTAGAAAACAAGAACCGTTTCTACTTGGATGAGTCAGTGTAAAATAAAGAAAAACAGAAACAAGTCCTGTGTTTCATCCGTAAAAATTTGCCCCGTACTTCACTTCAGTGTTGTAATACTTTTCCGGTCCTTCGTGATCATTGATTCCGGCGCTTTTAAGTGTTTAACATTTAGTACCGCTCAAGCCAGTACTAGGATGAGATGTTGACTTTTTACAATACCCTTCATGTACAGACTCAATCAAACGGAGTCTGCAATTTTCATGTAATTTTGCTGTTTTTAATGCTTCCGAGGGATCACTTTTTCCAGATATCAATATGTAACAAATATAAAGTACTAACAATTTATCTTTTCATTTAGCTTGTGATTCTTGTTTTTATAAACAATGCTATGCTTTCAAATGTGTGCAGTCAGCGAATAAAATCTTAAATACATTTACAAATACCTTACACGATAACTTTATGTAAAATATGGCTGGTAAACGCCCAGTTAAAAGTGCTAAAATACGGGCTTAAAGAAAATCTCGAGCAAAACTAGGAAAAGTATTTATACTATTTTGCGGTGAGTACATACATTCAACAAATGGGCAGAAGTCAATTAAAAATGCTTAAAAGCTCCGTAGTTACTGATTAAACATTTACATAGTCAAGCTTACCATTGACAAAGATGCAAGACGTTTTTTAACTCAGATAGCCTAAAGAAAAGGGTCAACTTATATTATTCTGAAGAGTCATTTGAAAGTAGGCGAATATCATCCAGATGTATACCCAGATTGCGTACATCTGATCTGAAGAAAGAGTGAGTTCAATGCGCTCTAAAATTATTCAAAATGTTTCCTAAATATTGTCACTGGTAATGAAAGCTGGTTTCACTGTTTTACGCCAGTTTGTACGTGTAACAAATAAAATTTGGGCCACCAAAAATGTTCTTCGACCATGCATTGCCAAGTGACTGACAAGTATCAAGAAAGTTATGTCCTTTTTCCGATATCCCCGTGGAACTGTTGTCTAAATTCCTGTTTCTAGAGGCAGCTCTGTCACATCCAAGATTTATAGAAATGATGTGTTAAGAAGAAGAACTGAAAACCACTTCAATAAAGTTTATCCTTTTATTGGACCAGGTATGAAAGGCCAGTATTTTCTGCAGGACAACGCTCCTACACACAAAGGTGCTACTGTAATTGATATTTTTTCTAGAAATAACGAGTGAATATCCTGAAATATCCACCGTTTTCTCTAAACTTTGCATCCTGTAACTTTTTTGTTTTTACTTGACTGAAAAAATAAACATCTTGCAGATCAACAAGAGCGTAGATGGAATTTAGTCGACCATTTTTCTGTTATCGAAAGTTATACCTTAGAACAATAATGTTGAAGCATTTAAACTTTGTATTTATAGTTGATCCAAGCTCGTTCATAGGACACTTTTGGGAAATCCGTTTCTATTTTTAGTATTTTTAACGGAAAACCGCTATCAAAATATATAAACAAACAAATTTAACCGTGTTTTGTTCATTTTTATAATAAAATCATTTTGTACACACTTCAAAACCTATTGATTGTACACAAATAACCTTCATATCAAAAAAGAGACTTCGTAATTTTGTCTGCCTTCGTCTTCGTCTGCGGCTTTTAACATGTACATAAATGCCCTACTGTTAATTGTTAGAAAGCACCTTTCTGTTGAACATATCCGACGATTTGCTTGATACGGACTTGGACTTAGAAATTGAGCATAAAGATTAACAAGGCAAGGCCGCCGTAACTCAGAATGGATATGTTGATGTTATTGAACAATCTGGTAAATTTTTTGGCTTTGATTTTGAAGAGGAGATGCTTTTCTGAACAGAGCAAATATGATCACGTAGATGTCAGTGAGGAGTGTGTACACACATCTTAATCCAGTCTTGATCATTATTCTGATTCACCCATAACACTGGTAATGTAAATACTGTTTATCCTGAAATCACTGAAACCGTGAATGGTATGACAGAAAAGAGCTTAAAATTTGCAAACCATATATTATTATTTACAATCATTTATTAACATACCTGATGTAGAAATATATGTTTTTGTAACAGGAAAGAAAAACAAAACACTGTAAAAACTGTAACTAGCCTTCGTCAGTTTCAACGTTGGCCACCACCGAGACGTGACATAATACATTATTGGTTAATTTTTGCTTTTAATATATAAAGTAATACATAATACAGAGGCTTTGACAGATAAATACAATATATTTCTTTTATATAAAAAATCTAAAGAGCAACTGAAACAAGTATTTTTTCTCTCTTTATTTCATCCATGCATCTACCGCTGGTCACCACTTGTTAGTTTATGACCAAGTCAGCAGTAACTAAAATCATTGGCGTTCGTATCAGACATCTTCCATTCATCATGTGGCAACAAAAAATAGAATTAAAATTATTATTGGTGAGAAATCAACGGGTGACATAAAATCAACCAAGCCCTAGAATCAAAATAATGTCTGTTCACATCACAAAATCTTGTCAGATTTTCGTTTAGAAAGAAAATAACTAAATATTCATTAACATTGAACATTGAATAACAAGAGCACCACAAACGCGGGGCAATATACGCCCGAATTTGATTGTGTTTGGGTAATCCAGAAACTTGTCTTAAAAAAGTTTTAACTTAATTATGCTTATGATACTATATGACCTCCTAGGTAGAGCCATTTCTTACCCTAAGTTCATGATTCATAAAACCTTTTTAACCTTTTAGGCAACGCTATATGCCATACATACAGGCATAGTAGCTACATAAAGCAAATGATGACAATTTTGACCTAAAGATTATGATTGAGTAACTTGTGTAGAAATCTACACTTTTATGCTACAAGCCAAATGTCTCAGCTCTTGGCTTTGTAGTTTTACATAAAAAGACTTAAATATGTTTTCCTATATAAGTTTTTATAAATAAAGTGACCCAGGGGCGGGCGAAAATTAACCCCAGGGGCATGACTGATATCTTTTTTGCACAGATTCAGAAAAAATGCTACATGCTAAATATCTTAGCTCTTGGCTTTATGGTTTTACAAAAAAGACCGAAATGTTTTTCCTCAAACAAAACAAAAATCAAATCCAAAGTGTGGTGTGGGGGTTTTTTCCCTACTAATTTTGTAGGGGCCCCAAAAAAGGGCAATCAAAAATAAATTAAATGGTTTTTCCTACCCAAAAAAAAACAGGTGACCAAGTGGGGGCGGGCCATTTTGATTAAAAGGGCATATTTTATCCCAGAATTTTTGGTCCACAAAGATATCATATGTCGGGAATTTTCTAAGCTCAAAATGTAGTCTCCAAAAAACCATCATCTTTTTTCAGGTGAATTTCTTATAAATTTTCTATATAAGATTTGAAACCCAAGGGTCAAGATTTTTTAAAAGGTCAACAAAAAATTTGCTAATTTTTTAAACCCTAAATTGTTTTATAACGATTTAAATTTTTTAGTTTGAATTTTCAAGATTTTAAATTTTCTTTTAAATATATAAAAAAAGAAGGGGAACGTAAAAAAGGTCATTTTTCATTACACCCTATAATGTAACGCAAACATTACCCGGGGCCTTTAACGCATGTTTTTTATATTGACGCAAATTACTCACGTTAAAAAGTGTATTACACTAGTTAATATCGTTTTTAAAATCTTTTTTTATTTAAGTTAAATGTTTAATTCTGTTTAAAGCCTGCTAGGGGGCGGGGAGGGAGTTTGTTTTACATACCTTTTGAACAGGCTCAATAAAACCACCCTGCAACCATTTTTAATTTTGTCTTTTGGCTTTTTTTTTAGTGTTTTTTATTTTTCTATTTTTTACATTTTTGTGCGCGGTTTATGTGAAAAAAACGTAATAAAAACAAAAATTTGCTCCCCAATAATACAGTCTGTTAACAAAAAATGATTATGTAATATTCTGACAATACAAAAGCTAAAATTGCCTTCCTCCTGATTTGCATTGGCTGGGAAACAACACTGAATACATCTTGGATACATGTGTTTTTGCTTGCCAATTTTTATATACTGAATAGACATCGGAGTTTTAGAGAGAAAAATGATTGAATTTAGATATCTAAAGCACCTGTATAGAATTGTACAACAATCTGTATATAAGCAAGACGCAAGGTATGTAGTTCAACAGGAGTTTTTAATGCAACCTGAGAACAGCAAAACTCTTCTTATTTTCTATATTGCATTTGTACCAGATACTACATTTTATCAATTTGCTTAAGGCAACTCGTGTACATTAGAAAAATGGAAAAGTTTAAAAGATGCTTAATAATTATGATGTGTTTAACTCAAAGATCAATGAATGAATTCAGCAGTGATGACATTCCAGAAGATCTTTATAAATTATGTCCGTATTCCAATGTATGCAACAGAACTGCCTCTCGTATTTTAGAAAAAAATACAGGCAGGACACCATGTTGCTCGTCGTGCAGTTGCAGCGAAGATTGTGGTCTCCAACTTAACTGTTGTTTTGACCATCTTGATAGATACAATTTAATTGAATCAGGACGGGTTGCATGCCTAAATCCAAAAGGAGAAGCCGAGGAAAACGCAACGGTATATTCAAATGATTTTGGTTATTACATGGTACAACAATGTGAAACTGCTACGCCACCATTCGCAGAAGCTGCTCAATGTCGTTTAAAGGATGAATTTGGAAATTCATTGTTATCTCCAGTGTCATCACTAGAAACAAACATGATTTACATTAACAAAGCCTGTGCTGAATGTAATAAATTAGATACGAGCAAATTACAACAATGGAATTATCTTTATATATCATCATTTGCTAGAATAGAAAGAGATCTCACTTTTGAAATTGAACAATATGCTAAAAATCGATTGGGAAAAGTGATATATGAACCACCAGTAGACCAGGATTGGTCGCATAAACGTTGTTACTATAACTTTTTGGAAATTAAAAGTTGTCAAAACAATAGACACTTGCTTGAGGTATGCCGAAACCTTCGTCTACCGTTTCAGCATATTTTACAAAATATATACAGAAATGGGATATGTTTACTCTGTTCTAAAAAGCAAATTGACAGCATCAATCCTGTGTGCAGTTTTGAAACTTTTAAATTGTTTTTTTCTTCATCATTTTCTCTCCTTGTTGATAGTTCCGTAATAAAACTGTCAAAGTTAAACAGTAATACACTAAAGGATAACCAAATGTTCGAAACAGTCTGCTCTACAGGAATAGAGGTAATTACTTTAAACATATTTTATTATTATAACACAAATGAAAATCTATTGTCTTTAAAATAACACGACACCGGATATTTTAACATTCAAAGAACGTAGAAAATTACGTTTTTTAGTAAGATACGTTTCCTGCCACTTCATACTGTCTATTATCTTTCCATGTTTCAAACTTAGTTATCATTACAAAATTGTGGTTACAAATGTTATTAAATGCATTTTGCATCCAATATTTTGATAATTAGAACTAGACAGGTCAGGGATCTATGCATAGTTGCAACGATTCCATTTATATCACGTACGGCGGCAAATGGAAATTTTGTTATGTATCTGTAATTTAGCTGAGTAATTTCATGTATTTAGATATCAAGCATTATTTTAAATGTCGCTTAGGTGTGTATTTAACACTGAATCATTAAACGCATTTGTTACTCATATTATCAGTTATTATTTACATTTTATTATTTACATTTTCCAGAAAAACTGCCTATCTATTTATTGCCCGGAAGGAATGGTTAAAACAAACATTGGTTGCAGGTATTTTGCTTTAAACTGGTATGTACCTGTGATAGTAGTAAAACTGCGTCTAACGCCTGATGCAGAAGCTAAGCTATCAGTTTCAAAATTGCACTCTATTAAAAACACAGAACGTACAAACCCTTTTACTTGGCTCAGAATTCCTTGCAGGCAAATCAAAATAACTTCACTAGCAATAGCTTACTTGATCAGTAAATCCTACACAGATAGATCTACATGTCTTGGAAGCGGAGAATGTATTATTTCATCATTGAAAGTAGTTATCTATAAAAAGCTTAACAATTTAAAAGGAATAAACCCATCTGTTGCAATTCCAATTTTCGAGCGATGCTTACGCAAACAATGGAAAGCAGTGATTAGGAATTCGACAATTAGATTTAAAGCTGATTTTTACAACGGTAATGACAGATATAGCGAGGAAACCGACACTTCGTTGGAGAATATACCTAAACGAGACACGTATACATATTTTACCGAGGGTCCAACACCTATAAAACAATTGGTGCAAAGTAATGCAATAACACTTACAAAACCATTCTTCTGCAAACAGGTAATTTGTCTGTATCTACGAATATAGCTTATAATGTACATATATACATGATAAAAAGATTTCATGAGCTTGTTAATTTTACAATTGTACATTGATGATGATTATATAAATTTGAGGGTTGTAAATTATTTCGTAGTGAGTATGAAGTCTTTGTCCACTTGATAGTACAAGTATCGTGATTTTATTTATATATATTCATGATGATACATACGCATTTGTAATTATTTATGAAGCAGCTTTATATAGGATTATATATCAAAATAATGATAATATCACAAATAACCGTTGCAAGGGCACTTTTTCTATTATTTTTTAAGTAATGAATCCTTTTGTCTTGATTTGCAGGTCCGGGTACCACAATCTGACATTGAAGTTATAAGGGATGGCATTCTGATAATTTCAAGAAATATTACGCTAGGAAGTAACGAATACATTGTCAATGATTTAGAAGGGTACTATTTTTCCGCCAAGAACAAAACAACGTATTCTGTGTGCATTGATGATTATGATCCGAACTTTACAAAGAGTTCTGTGAGTTCGATTCATGAAACATTTCTTTCACTATTCATGACCATTGCACTTTATCAAATTATATATATATATACATTCATTCCCAGGTTGAGAGATACACATTTATAGCTTGATTCATTTCTTGATTTATGGTATTGACTAAATGTACATTTATATCTAAATGTGAGAACATTTAGTACAGGTTAGTGTTTATAGGTAAGCATTTACAAAAAAGAAATTGGTCAATAACGGCACAGCCATTCGACCAAATTAATTTGTTAAATGCTCACTAATATACACTAACAAATTAAGTGATTCTTTTTAAAACAGTCGTGTTACTAGACTAATTTATAGTAAGCCGAACCACCCAAGTAAATGTGTTACGATTTATTTGAAATACTGTAACCCTATTGGACAAAAGAATATATAATTTCAAGCACTATTTAAACACATTTTGCCCTATTGGTATGTAAGACGAAACTTCCTTTTTTTTCAAAAAAAAAATGTAAATTTGTGTTGTTTTTTTTCTTTCTTTTTTGTTTTGTTAATATTTCGTAAGTAATTTCCAATTCTTTATAGTATTACCTGTGATTGTGAAAATTACTGAATCAAACATAAGAACCATTGTTTTAACGTGATAAAATTTGTTAAAGCTAACATACTGCTCTCTAGAAGAATAAACAACAACAGCAACAATGACTTTATTTACTTAATTTGTTTTTTATCACAACTGTTGACAGTTGCAAACAAGTTTTATTCCTCTTTTGCAAGCAAACTGCTAAGAGAAGACCAAGATGTTTGGGAATACAGCAATTGCTTGAAAATCGTTGAGATATATATATTAAAGCTATGTGTGAATGATCAGTCCGGAGCCAGTATAATGCGACTGGGCAATGAATCATTGTCATTCTAGATGGAAATTATAACAATAATATAAGCAGCTTCATTACTTCTTGTGCAGCAATAAAATTTTAACTTCTATCATCGATTAATATCGTAAATAGAAATCTGGGGCTCTATATCTATTTTCAACATTTTATCTCACCTTGAACCTCTAGTGAAGCGCAAAGTCTAAAGTCTAGTAGATTATAAACTAATTGAGAAATAGAATCAAAGCACTGAATGTACTGATGGGGAGGCTATGAGAGAATGTTTCAGACTTATAGTTTCTTTCCTTTTTCCTTAAAATGTGCTACCAAAATAAAAAGATATGCACATTGCGCTATTTATCCTTACTGTTGTGTTCAACCATTCATATATATGGTTAATGTGGTTGACTATTCATTTTGTTAATATTCCAGAACATTTCATTGAGGTCTACATTCGGACTGTTAATCATGCAAATTTTGAAAAACCTAAACTGTCAATAATAAATGACATACCAGCAAGTATGACGACTGTTCATTATCAGATAACAATAACATTTTACAACTGACGGTTCCTTATCAAAATATTCTAGGACTGTTCATCATAAATACTTTATGTCATTTTAATATTATTGAATGATAATAACAACTGCAAGTGATGCAACATTTTTATTGAACATAAAAATTATACACATTTAGATGTACCATAATTGAGATCAATAAGATACTGTCTTGTGATGAGTATTAATATTCATGCTATACGGACAGAATGTTGTCTTCTCCAGAAGCAAATCTCGAATAAAACCACGTTTCAGAAAATTATTCCCATTTCATTACTGACGGCGTCGGATAATATTAAAGCTAAATATTTCTTTAAAAAATACATATCTGCAAAGCTTATTCAAAACTGAATCAACCTAAGTGAAAATTGATCAGGAAGTTATATCTTCTTTTTTTACCGCCAACACTCAACCAACTTATGGTAGTTCAATCGGTAGATTCTACGTGTATTTTTAAACCTCACTAGCTTGAAATATATACTGCGGAAAATCTGTTGTTAACAGGGTGTGCGGTTATTACGTAGGGTTTTCCCTGTCGACCATTTCCCGAACATCGAAGCCGTCAGTGCTATGAATGGTGTTATAAATGGCGTGTTTGGAAGTTTTTGTTGAAACTTCTCCAAATCCCTCCAGAGGCGTGCACGTCGCAGAGAAGGCACACGGAAGGTCATAGTCAAGTCATCATAAGTACCAGAGGTGATTGGTTGACCTGTCGTGACTTACTCTGGAGGTTTGGCGCTAATAGATGCCGTTTTTGTTGTCGTCAGTCAGAAAGTTGATGCCTTGACGGTATTGTCGTCTCCTTTACCACCAAAGAACCAAGAATGGGCTTCCAGGAAGAATCTGCTTGAAAAAGACGTCCCAGATGCTATAATCTCGGACATATGGTTATTCCGGCGCCGAGTATAAATAAACTTAAAACACACACACTTTTGTTGAAAACAAAACAAAAAAAACAACAACACATTTTCTGTAGTAATTTTTCAAGTGTTGTAAAATGAATAAGAAATTCCTCTTATGCCGCCGATTATTTTTAGAACACAAACATATAAGTTCTTTTTTTTATTTTTCAAATAAACATTAATCACTTCAGCGAGCGCAAATATCGTTTTCAAATTAAAGTTTCGTAAGATATGTTAAAGGAATAGGAATGGATGGATTGATGTCTGTCTAATATAAATATTCATCATTTAAAAAGAGGAACCATGACAGTTTTCCTATTGACATCAACCCTATAAGAGAGAAATTCGTGTTTGAAGACACTATTTTTTACTTGAGAAATAAGTTCATGGGCGCCGCCATTTTGACGTTCTGTCATTCTCGCGAGACAGACGAGACCGAGATTGTGACGTGTTATACCCATTTCCGGTATAGGTGTACACGCTGGTACAACTGAAATATATCTTGATGAAGAACTTATTAATTTTATTGTGTACATTATATATTATTTATGAAAACATCATATGGAACTGAATTGCTTTAATTAATTAATTGAAGACACCGCGACATTAATTATCATTTGTCCGATATTCAAGCTTGCTGATGATCCCACCACATGATTTAAGCAATGACTGCTTAATTTTCAAAGATAAACCATAAATTTAATTTGGGTACTATGAGAAACTTCTTCAAATTGACGATATATCCTTTTATTTTGTACTTAATTTTCGGTAGACAAGCTGTCCAAATAGGGTACATCGCCGGTCATGTATCTTTTTATCAGGTAAAATATCAACTAAATCCAATATATATCTACTTACCAAATTCCTTTCCCCGACAGATACGCATTTCTACTACCGTAAATTTAATCCAATAAAACAAAAAAAATCATAAATCTACTTAATATTTAAAATGATTATTGGTAACTGAAAAAAATGTGTTGCTATTTTATGACGTGCTGTAATTTACTACAGTATAATTTGACAGGTGTGGAACCTAATTCCCCCTAAGGTCATTCAGTTCACTGATGAAGCGTAAAAAAATAGATGTCTATTTCGTCATTAGAATATTTGACAAGGGTGATTAACCAATCAGGGCTGCAACATTGTGCATGATCAAAAGGTCTGTCGGCACAGAGGCATACAAGGAGCAATAAAAATCGTCAGTACACAGTGTGACAGGAGCATTTGGTGCAAATTAGGAACAATTAAAATGGACAATGCGCAGTATTAGACATAAGTAGTAAGAACCAGCAATTGTGTGAATAAATTATGCAAATTAGACTTTTGAGCAGCCAATAAAAATGATTTGCCTGCAGTTAATATTAGGCTACGATTACGATGCGCAGCATCATACGTTGACAGACATGTTAACAATTTACTTTTCAAAAGAGTTGCTTATATTTTTGAAATGTGTACATCAATTATAACATATGTTCACACCTTTAAATTTGAAAGGCAGAATCAAACTGCAAAAATTTAATTATATGTACTATTAAGAACACGTTTTAGTAGGGTTTTTATAATGGAAGTGGCTAGCGTATGGGCCCGTACGGCTAGCCAAAAGTTTTAGCCGTACGTGAGTCACGTACGACTAGCAAGGACACGCTGTATTGGCTAGTCGTACGGCACTTTTCAAAATTTTATGGAAGTCGAAAATGCATATATGTTATTTTATGACTTTAAGCGAGGATTTTAACCAAGAAACAGCATTAATTGTCTTTGGATGTTAACTTTTTAGAGATTAATCGCCTTGATCGCTATATATATATATCAATCTTTGTCATCGCAAGATGTCGAGAAAAAAAATAGCCTTTGCTTGCATTTACACCAATTGAAATAGTTTACAAAATTTTGATAATAATCCTTTTTTGTTTCATTAAGTTTAATTTTCGACACCTTTTATATGAAAAAAAACCAACAAACACTGAAAATGATTGTTGTTAGGCTCTTGATAATTGCGACAATTACCGACGGTACTGTATAGAAGTTTGTCCATCAAGGAAAGTTTGCATGTTCCGTAAAAGGCATTCTAAAATTCTATTGTCAGTCCCTGGATAGGTTTTAATTAAGACTAATTAATTGATTGACTGTGCTTTTATGTTCGATATTTATCTACTGTTTTGAAAATTATATAATTTTTTTTGCATTTCACCGTTTTTTTTTTTCATTCAATGTTCGTATTTAATAAAGAGTTTCATAGGTATACACGCGACACTGGTCATCGATCTAGCCAAAAATGGTTTGATGCTGATTGCGTTAATGCAAAACGCGACTTTAAAAGAAAGCGTAATATCTTTAATAGAGATAAGTCAGATACAAATATGACCCTTTTCGTTAGCGCGAGAACAAACTATAATCGTATTAAACGTAAAGCGATTAAAAAACATAAAATAGCTGAGGGTAAAAAAGTTAACCAATTGGCCAAAACTCAGCCAAGAAAATTTTGGAAAATTATTAGAAAAACATTTAAAAAGAAAACGGCGGAAGCTGACGATCTAAATGTCGATCAACTTCATGACCACTTCAGGTCATTATTTGGAGAACCCCCGGGATTGGATATAAATAACAATAATTTGACCATTGAGAATAATGTACGAAACGATATTTTAGATCGTGATATTTCTGAGGAAGAAATACGTGCGGCTGTATTTTCCCAAAATAACAACAAATCTCCCGGACCCGACATGCTTATATCAGAGGTTTTTAAATCTACTTACGATGTTTTCTCCCCGTTTTTACATTAATTGTATAATAGAATATTTCAATGTGGGGAATACCCACAGTCTTGGGGAGAGGGTATAATTACACCTATTTTTAAAAAGGGTGATACTAATGACCCCCAAAATTACCGCGGCATTACACTTATAAATATCTTGGCAAAAATATATTCCCAAATCCTACTAAATAGGCTCACGAAGTGGTCAGAAGAGAATGATAAGATCTGCAAGAACCAATATGGTTTTCAGAAAGGAAAATCTATTGTAGACTGCATATTTATCTTACATTCTATAATATCAAAAGTACTTAACTCTGGTGATAAACTGTATTGCATTTTTATAGATTATGAGAAATGCTTCGATAAGATCGACAGGACATATTTATGGCATAAATTGCTTAAAGAAAACGTAAGTTCTAGACTTGTGAGAGCTCTAAAGTCAATGTATATGACGGTAAAATCGTGTGTTAAATATAAGTCGAATTATTCCGACTTCTTCGAATCGCATATAGGTTTGAAGCAAGGGGACCCGAGTTCCCCTCTGCTGTTTATGTTCTTCGTGAACGACATCTTAAGGTATATTAATACCGACCTAGAAGGTATTTTCTCTATTGATGAACTTCAGCTATTCTTAATACTTTTCGCAGACGACCAAGTATTGTTTGCTAAGTCCCCGCAGAGTTTACAGTCGATGATGTCTGATGTCGAGAGATAATGTAGTCTTTGGGGATTAAAGATAAATATTTCGAAAACAAAAGCAATGATTTTTGAAAAGGGCAGACATACACGCCATGATTTTTATGTTAACGACATCCTCATTGAACTGGTAGATTCATTCAAATATTTAGGTATCACTTTGTTAAAGAACGGAAACTGGTATAGAATTCAGAAATATATCTCTAAACATGCCTCATTTGCTCTTTATAACGTTTTCACCATATTTAATAATATTGAGTTGTCTGTTTCTCAGAAATGTAAAATTTTTTATTCACTTGTCGGCTCAATCCTTAACTTTGGATCAGAAATTTGGGGAATGCATGACGGACGCGATGTTGAAAAAATACATACAAAATTTTGAGACGACTTTTATGCGTTCGAAAATCAACTAACATCTCGGCGCTATACGGTGAATTAGGCCGTTACCCTTTTTCTGTGATGAGACAAATTAAGATGATTAAGTTTTGGGTGAAAATTATTAAGCTTGACGATACAGAGATTGTTAAAAAAGTTTATTCAATGCTTAAGCAAGATGTTGATTCCGGGAATACATATAACTCAAAAAACTGGGCTTTTTGTATTAAAAACATTTTAACAACCCATGGTTTAGCGTATGTATGGATTAACCAGTTTGATATAGATATTCCCTTTGTCATTATCAGACAACGAATTATAGATACTTTTATACAGAAGTGGTATACTGATATAAACAATTCTGGTCGCCTGCAAACTTATAGCATTTTTAAACATGATTTTAAATGTGAAAAGTATTTTGATTTAATTACAGACAAAAATCATAGAATTGCTCTTACTAAATTTAGAACGTCATCACATAACTTATGTGTAGAATCTGGTCGATATGAAAATATACCAAGATCAGAAAGAATATGTAAATCTTGTTTAATGAGACAACCTGAAACAGAGTATCATTTTTTGTTAGTCTGTCCACGTTATAGAGAATTGAGGAAAAGGTTTTTTAAACCTTATTATTGTCACTGGCCGTCTGTTATAAAATTCGACAGCCTAATGTCTTCTAATTCTAAGAAAACTATATGTGCTTTATCTAAATTTATTTACTTAGCAAATAGACAACGTATTTCATAGTATCTCTTCTAGTGATATCTGAAAATGAAATATATTCGAACCATAATTTATTGTTTAAGATGTTTGCATTTGCATGTATATCTTTCAAAGGAACTGACTTGCAACAGTGAATATTACGTTTAGTCTGTAGGACTTTAGTGTTCTTCATGTCTTTAAATTTTAGAGATAAGTTAAGTGCAAACTATTCAGGATATTGTAGGTTGGCGTCTGTTTATTTGAAACTTATGCATGCAAGTGCAACATATATATTAAACATGTTAAATATTGAATATTAAACATAATATTCTATGAATCATCCTATGTTTACTGGAAAATCTATGTTTTGATCTCCATACATTGTATATATTACAATTCATACTTGTTATAAAATTCGATAGCCTAATGTCTTCTAATTCTATGAAAACTATATTGTGCTTTGTCTAAATTTACTTACTTAACAAATAGACAACGTATTTCATAATATCTCTTCTAGTAATATTTGAAAATGAAATATATTCGAACCATAACTTATTGTTTAAGATGTTTGCGTTTGCATGTATATCTTTCAAAAGAACTGACTTGCAACAGTGAATATTACTTTTAGTCTAAAGGACTTTAGTGTTCTTCATGTCTTTATATTTTAGAAAATGATAGAATAAGTTAAGTGCAGACTATTCAGGATATTGTAGGTTGGCGTCTGTTTATTTGAAACTTATGCATGCAAGCGCAACATATATATTAAACATGTTAAATATCATATTGAATATTGAACATAATATTCCATGAAACATCTTATGTTTGCTGGAAAAATCCATGTTTTGATCTCCAAACATTGTATATATTACAATTTATACTTGTTATAAGCATTGTACTATGCTTTATACAAATAAACTTTTCGTATTCGTATTCGTATTTATTCCACTCCGATCATTTTTTATTCGATCCATGTGCTTAAAATTAACAAAAATGATTTAATAATTCATACAAATAAAACAACAAATGATAAGCATGAAAATCAACAATTTTATAACGTTCGAATTCCATATAATTTTGAAAAGTGCCATACGGCTAGACAATACGTACAGTGCGTCCTGGCTAGTCGTTCGTGACTCACGTACGGCTAGAACTTTTGGCTAGCCGTACGTTTCTTTATTTTATTTTATTTATTTTTTTTTTTTTGATATTGTTACGTATTTTGAACCATAAAAATCTCCTCTACACCTCCTGTGAAAATTAAATTGTCTGGTCATTAATATTTCCTTACGATTCAACTAGATTTATCATGAATCTAAAGATGTTGGGAAATGACATCACGCGCACCTGTTTTTATACGGCCAATACACAAACATGGCCGCGCTTACTGATTTGTAGAAATCGGTGATTTAGCGATTTAAATTTTGTTATCATTCGTTTAATATTATTATTTGGCGGCAGAAAATTTGCAGACTTATTATTTATAGTATTCTTTTTCTGAAATCAAGTTTTTATTCTAACATTGTCTTTCCCTTTAATGACTTCCCGATGCTCGACTGTAAGTAATTTGTATACTACTATATGTATGCGGTTTTTTTTTTTGGGGGGGGGATGTTTGTTTTTTAATTAAAGCTTCTTATTCTTTAAAAATTTTTATGTATCTCATAATCTGTATTGAAAATTTGAATTTTATTACACATGGACTATCAAATTATGATGCGTTGCTCTAGAATTGAATAAACTTTCTAATTACACAATACGGGGTCATACTGATCTTTGCGTCTTTCTCTGAAATAATTATTTCCTTGTTAAAACATATTTGACCACATATTTCTGTCAATTAACTGTTCACTTTACTTCCGATTTTTGTTGTACGGAAACACATGTTTCTATTTGTGTTTTCTAATCAATTCGAATCTATAATCAGTTTAATGGGATCACCACCGGGTAAACGACTACTAGGTACTTTGGTCATGTTTTTTACCCCAAATATTTGAATGTTTCTATTGGGATTAAAATGAGCATAGTTAACTAAACAACTGGTTGTATAAATCCCTGACCTGTCTAATTCTAATTATGAGATTAGTGAATATATAAGACTTTCACTACAAAATATTCCTAAACAAAAGAGCACATGTTTAAATTTATTCCTATACAAATAAAAGATCAGAGTAGGGATCTGTCAATTGCCAGACATATTTTTAAAAGATACTTTTATGTTAAAAGTTTGATTAATGAATTATGTAAGATGAAAATATAAGTATTGCTTTTTTTATTTTGCTAATGTAAAATGTAATATTGTGCTGGAATTTTGTCGGAGGGTCCTTAGGGGTTTTGTAGTTAAATAGTTTTTTTTCGGCGATAATGGTTCAAGAATATAATGTTTTCAAACTATATGTTCATCACCATCAGTGAATTTTTAGTTAAATGTATGCAAAATATTTACTAACAGCTATATGATATAGCGGTTTATGAGCGTTTTCCGCGTACAGCCTCCTGGGGTGTACTAATAAGTTAGTTTTCCTTAGTTATCACGCAAGCATGATCCATGTCTCTGATGTAAGCGACAGTTTACAATTATTTGTCTTTAAAAAATATTAAGGACTATTAATGGTTTATAACAACAAAAGAACATGCATGATATTGAGAATACGGTGTTGCAACGTTCTAGTTAATGACCCGTCATAAACAGTTGGTCGCTGCGTAGTAATTGGAAAATTGTTATCAAAAATAATAAAGAATATTTGCCACTAAATTAAAGCATTTACTTATAAATTTTCATTTATGCTTTTTGTTAAAAAAATATTGATAAAGTTATTATTTTGAAGGGTTTTCATACCAGAACTATTTATTACAGACGTACGTTTGCCTAAACCTGATTACCGCGGCAGTATGACGTCACGGAGTAGTGATTTAAACAAAAATCAAGAATTTTTCAGAGAATTATTATCTTTACAAATTGCAGATATGAAATTAAAGAATGAAAATATTTTCATATTGTAAATGTCTGTGATGAGTGATGAGTCAGCTTAGAAAATATCAAGGTACTATTTTTTGACCTGATTACCGCGGCAGTAAGATTTGACAGATGGTTATTAACATTGGGTCGGCATAGCCTCCCCAAAAATCTCTTAGGATGATTATGATTACTGAATGTTGTATAATGTTAATTAGTCTACTTTAATGTGACAAAAACAGGCATATGAATTTTTTGCCGCTAGATGTCGTGTTCCAGCAACATGATGTTACAAAAGAATATGAAACTAATAAGATACATCGATATAAATAAGGAATAGATTAATTATAAAAAAAGATATATTTCAGATTGTTATAAGAGGAGCATTTTACTATTTTTCAGGCGCATTAATTTTTGTGCCATCCAGCAACCTTCGATAAACTAAAATATTTAATAGAATAAAAAAAATATACTTAAAAAAACATCTGCGGGGTAAGAGCAAACCAATTTATAACAAATACAAATAAAATATAAAATTAACCAAATGAAAGTATGGAATATTGTTCATTTTCTATGTATTAAATTGTACGTTAAAATGATTTTTTATTATTTGCAAAACCGATGATTATATATAGTCTGCTAGATTTTCCAATGGGGATGACAATAAAAGAATATTTTGTAATATATTTTAGGGGCAGATGTATGTAGTTCAATCCGGAATTGATGATTTTTTTACACTTCTTCAGAAATAACATAAAATATTGTACATTGTTGTAATTTGTTATTCTGTTCATTTTTTTGGATAATCCGGAATTGATGATTTTTTTACACTTCTTCAGAAATAACATAAAATATTGTACATTGTTGTAATTTGTTATTCTGTTCTTTTTTGGATACTCAATATTTTAGCTTGGAATCTGAATCTTATTAAACTAATTGAGTGAACTGAATTTTTTTTAAGTTCAACCATACCTGTGTTGTTTATTTCAAAAAGGTATACACATTTATATATTCACAATAAACAACCTTAACAACACGTGAAATGCACGAAAAAGGATAAGAACTGAAAACTGATGCTCAGAAAAGTCTCATCCTAGAATTTATTTGCTAAAAAATTGGCAGTGTGTATATGTACATGGATATGTGTTGATGCACAATCAGTAAGTTTTATTAGAAAAAAATCTATGTTATACGAGTATGCAGCTGGTTGGTAAAGGGTTTGAAAAATTATGTGATGTAAAAAAATACGTTAACCATCATAAAAAAGAAAGGATAAGAAGGAGATAGATGGCTTAGAATGAAAAATGTCGGCTCTAACAACATGGCATTGATAAGAAAGGAATAACGTTCTTCCGGAAATATCTTGCTTTTGTTGAACGGTCGTCCAAGTTTCGTACGTACCTTATGCTTAGTCAATTTTCAAATGCAAGTTGACGTAGGAGCTCCTAACCCTGAAAACGTTTGGTTAATTATTGGTTCCAAGGTTTCCATAGAGAGAAGGATTTTAATTTTTTTACGACGATAAAAAGAGTAAATTTGTTTTTAACATGTTAAAATGGATTCATCTTATTAAAATACGTCGAAAATATAAAAAAAACATGTAATAGTTACTTCAATAAACACACTTTAAGCCATATATGATTCAAGTTATTCTTAAATAGACGAAAAAGAAGAAGAAACACACATAAAAGAACACGTGTAATGTGTAAAATAAATTACTGTATAGTTTTAACTTGTTTAACATTTAGTTTCCTCATTTCATTTCATTTCATTTAATCACTTTATCATAATAACGATATACAGTAACATTTTATGAACTATTAACATTTGGCACTATTCAATAGTTCCATTGATTGATATAGAGCGTCCGTATGCTCAGTAGTATATTTGCCTATTATTTATGGGTCAGCCAAATTCTACGTAGTGATTTCCCCTTATCAGTATTACAATTCGCCAAGGAAAATCACTGTGAGGAATTTTGATGAGAACCGCGATGTTCGGTTCCAATTTTTGTTAGTTTAGTAAAAACAATGAAGATGGCAAAAGGTTTATTGATTCAAGGCCTCTAGCCCAAAGCGAAATATACATATCAATACGTTTACATTAGTTTAGTAAAAACAATGAAGATGACAAAAGGTTTATTGATTCAAGGCCTCTAGCCCAAAGCGAAATATACATATCAATACGTTTACATACAATAGAATAATTGTACTATATAATATAGTACAAGTAAAATTATGTTTAAACAAAAATCTTTCTTCAAAGGCATGGAACACAAACTTTGCCAAATTATCTATGATATTTTCAGCCTGACAACTCATTAAGATATTAAATGTATGAGCATTTAGATTTACAAAATATTTGTTTGGTCTTAAATTTTCTTAAGCTGTACAGTTCACTCTAACATGAAAATACTGAGCCAGCTAACATAAGCTTGATCTTTGCGTCTTTTTGGACTTACAAACAATAAACAAGTAACGTTACCTGTGTGTCGAAGATGATTTAATTTATACGAACAAAATAAATTACATTAGTGGAACACTTTAAGACTGTGAAGTAACAGTCATTTTCGTTATCTATTCGAAACACTCGATGGTAAATATTTATAAATATAATCACTAGTTCGACGTTACTTAAGTTTTTACTGAAGAGAGATAAAACAAATAAGTAGATATCAACGTGTCAAAATGGCGGCCGTTTTTAACTTGATTGTTTTTATCTCTTGTGCCGTCAATGCTGTTGGCTTTCTTCTTGTTCACGAGAATATTCAGAGGAACGTGACAAAGATATTGACTGTTCCAAACGGAGGACCATGGGGAACATGGACGACGAAAGAGTTCTGTGCAGCAGGATCTTATGCAATCGGATACAATATGAAGGCTTGTATATATACCAGTATTTCTAGAATAACTTATTGTCTATTGTTTTGAAAACTTGTTTTGTATAAATATGTTAAAATTCTTTTAGAATACAATATACGCTGTTTATTTAAAGTCCAAGACCAATCTTAGAGTTTTGTTTTAGAACTCCCGATAAGAAATTAAGCTAAATATTAAATATTAACGTGTTATCATATTTTTTTCCGACAAAGGCCGGCCTAAATCAGTTAACTTCCTCTAATAATTACCGGGAAGAACTGTATATATAAGAAGAGGTTTCATTGGTCATTACAAAATGAATTCTTGGAATCCCATTGGCCATTGTAAAATAAAATGTAAATGATAGTTCTTGACATTCTTAGATAGTTCTAAATTAAAATATAAATGATAGTTCTTGACATTCTTAGATAGTTCTAAATTAAAATATAAATGATAGTTCTTGACATTCTTAGATAGTTCTAAATTAGAATACAAAGAATAGTTCTTGACATTCTTAGATAGTTCTTAATTAGAATATAAAGGATAGTTTTTGGCATTCTTAGATAGTTCTAAATTAAAATATAAAGGATAGAATTAAAGGATAGTTCTAAAATGAAATGTACAGGATAGTGCTTTCACTTTGTAATTAAATTGCTCAGATATAATAATAATTCCTCCCGCAAAGTATCTGCATTCAGATCTCATTACATTTTCTAATGAAAAGTTTATGTTACGTTTAATTTTACTATATGTTTATCTTACACAAGATCTAAGTTTTAAATTTTGTCAAAAAAAAAAACAACAGCATAATAATATCAGAACTTATCAGGTACCCTAAGAGTTTAATAACATGGTTATTGAAGTGTACGTTACATCGATATAATGTTTATAATTTTCATACATTTGTATAATTTTGCGTATCAATCAAGTATTTATAAACATAATTACCTACCGACTGCTAAGATGTTGGTGTTAGAAATTGAGTTCACGACATGTTCGTTTAAAAACACATAAATCTTAAATTGTTCCTAAAAATTGTTGTTATGTCATTGTTATGCAAGCTATGCTTACATTTCTATATGGCTTTACGGGGAAAACTAAGAACTAACATGCGCATGTTAACCAGTATTACTTCGGACGAGCATCTTTTGTTTTAAAGATACTTCTTTAAAAAACCTTCATTCACATAGAATTTACATATGATACACGTTTAAAGATTTGTCAAATGACTTGCAAAGGATTTCTGTTGGTTCCAATTTATGCAATGACGCTAAACAACATTACTTTTAGATGTTTGTTTGTTTCATTTTACGCCTTTTTCAACAGTATTTCAGTCATATAGGCGGGTAGTTTCCTAACCATCGTTCCTGGAGACTTACACCAGTACTAGACTACCTTCCTCCGCGCTAAACTAACAAAGCATCTCCCGGGGATCGAACCCACGCCAGAGAGGTAACTGGATTAGAAGTCATCGATTCTAACCCCTCGACCACGGAGGCGGTACTTTTAGATACAAAAATGTATAAAAAGGTCTAACCAAAGTAGACTATTTCTGAACCTGTACCTGTGATTTTCCCCACGAGTAAGTCTGTGTCTAGTTAGTACCTTTGAACCCCAGCTCACTTAATATTAATTGAAGAGAAATATTTCCAGATAGAAAAACCTCAAGGGGCAGGTGATGACACTGGTTTAAATGCTTTAGTATTAAGATGTGCAACCAAAGAAGGACTCTTTGCTGGTACGGTACACTCAGGAGAGGGTCCCTGGGGAGACTGGGTTGCTCAGGACCCTAAATACTGTGACAGTAACCAAGGATTACATCATTTTATGACAGGATTTTCTATGTATGTGGAGCAAGACCAGGTTAGTTAATCAATGTTCCTTTACCTAAGGCTTTGCAAATTAAATGTTAAAGTAATTAACCATTGTATAAACACAACTTTACCTTGTACAAACAGAAATTGAAAAGAATATTTTTTTCTGTATATATTTTCTTTTATGCAAGTCATAATTTAAAGTGCGATACAATTAAGTATTAGATAAAAGCTAATAAATGACAAAGATTACTCCATAAAGTTGGGGTCTGACGAGTCTATTCAATACATCCCCGGCATTAAAAGGGCAAAGAAAAAAAAACCCTTTGCGAAACTAAATCACCATATATACATGTCGGCAAGAAAACGATTTCTATATAATCAGACTGAAATAAATAAAAAAAATATTAGGACTCACTCGCATCTTATCAAAACCTAACAAAACTGGTATTCTAATTTAATTAATTGTTTATTTCAGGGTTCCGGTGATGACACTATCGTTGACTTTGTCAAGTTCAAATGTCGAGACTTCGAGGCCGCTACACCTGAATATGACCTAGCAATCGCTCCCGGCCACGGAACCTGGGGTAGCTGGGGTCCTTCGAGTGCTAGTTGCGGACCAAATTCAGCTATTTGCGGTTTCATGTCAAAGATCGAGAAACCTCAAGGAGGCGCTGATGATACAGCTCTCAATGATTTAACAATGTATTGCTGTACGTGAGTTTCAATAAATGAGCCTCGTCATGACAAATCCAACATAGTGCATTTGCGACTAGCATGGATCCAGACCAGCCTGCGCATCAGCGCAGTGTGATCAGGATCCATGTTGTTCGCTTACAAACCCTATTGAAAGTAGAGAAACTGAAAGCGAGCAGCATGGATCCTGATTAGACTACACGGGCGCGCTGGCTGGTCTTGATCCATGCTGGTCGCAGACACACTATGTTGGTTTTGTCAAGACGCGGTTTTCAAACTATACAAATCATTTAAAGTTATTGTTCACCACGTCTAGTGTGTGTTACTTGGACATACCTACATTTGCGTTTTCTGCATCATCGTGAAAGTTATAACTAGAGACTGAAGAACATGTACGTGATCAGAGCATCTTTTTCGGTTTTACTCACAAATTGCACGTTTATTTCGTATTATTGTTTAAAACGTGTGCAATTGTATCAAAGATAGAACGTCTGTTAGATGCATTGTATAAACATTATATAGGGTATGGGATGGGGAAATTAGAGCAGGGTGTTTTTGTTGATTTTTTGCCCGGTTGATATCAAAACCATTCATGTCCACATAAGATTAACATTACAAGTATCTGTAGAAAAATGAATGAAAATTTACAATGTTTTAGCGGTTAACCGTCGACAGGACGAATTCAGTATCAAAATTTCTTTGTAACGACCAAGTGACCAAGACGTAAGTTTCATTAAGATCATATAACAAAATATTCAGGATACAGTAAATAAGTGGACAAAATGCAAGTGTTTTGGTCAAAATCGCATATATATGCATATATATAAAACTTGGCAGAGCCATAATGTCCAAATACATCTTCAACATAAGCCGCCTTAAACATAAGCTGAATCAGAGATACATTTTCATTATTCAAGGAAGCTGAAAAGTGCAACTTGGAAAAATGGAAACCATAGTTATGTCACTTGCTCAGATCATGTGTAAAGTATGAAAATCTGGAAACAAAGTGATCCCTCGGAAACATTAATCACAACAAAATTACATGTAAATTGCAGATTCTGTTTGTTTCTATGCATGGGGGTTGACGAAGAAGTGCAACATCCCTCAAGCCGCCTAGAGGTACACTAAATAGTGCTGGCATCAATAATCCCGAAGGACACAGGAAAATGTAACAACACTGAAGTAATGTACGGGGCAACAACCTTTTACAGCTGCCACACGCAGCCATTGATACAGGTTAAACTTAAAAAAAATCAAAATTGCCGTTTAAGGTTACTTACAGATGGACGAACAGGACGGTTCAATTACTATATATATATATGCTCGGTTAACTAGGGTCTGTTTTACGTCACACCGACATAGTAAAGTCATTTGGCGACGTTCCAGCTTTACTGGTTGAGGAAGACCTCTGGCGCATTTTTTAGTTAAGAACGGCACAAGAGTAGAACCACCGAGGTTCCGTAAGCTAACTGGACAGCTACATGAAAAATCCAAAGTCCCTGTCGGGATTAGAACCCACAGCGGTGAGGGGCATGTGGTTTGAAGTCAAAGACCTTAACCACTCAGCCACGGACGCCCCTGTGAACCAAAATCGAGATTCCTGGGACTATACCAGTATTAACTCATATAGTTTACAGTGATTTAGGCAAATTACTTAGCTGTACCTGCACACATGACAATATACTGCAGTCATAATTATTCATGCAGCTTCGTGGTCAATCTTAGAAATAAGAAACAACAACATTTTATTTCTTGTGCTGCACGGTTGCTTTTATTTCATTATTTGCATTTAACTGTTTTGGAAAAATGACAAATCTACGAATTAAACAAAACAATAAAATTTCATGACCCCAAAATAAGAAAAATTGCAGTATTTACTCGTCCTTTTTCATTATAACCAGTAAACTTTTCTGATAGGAACAAAGCTTCTTTTTGCATTCTGATTATAAATTTTAAATTATATGTAAAAACTAAAACATCGAATAAACGTATAGAAATAACGTAAAACATTTTAATATAAAGATTCTAACATTAAACTTGACAAACTTTTGCCATTTAATATATGGATTAAAATATGCACAGTTGCGTATATTAGAACTGGCACTTTCAGACAGCTTAAATCATTTAACAAAACAAAAGGGCCACGATGACCCTGAAGTAGCTCACCTGTATATTGACCCCCCCCCCCCCCCCCCCGAGCAGGGCCAGTTTAAACCCCAGGGCTTTTATTTGAACAAACTTGGTAGACACTTATTAGAAGATGTTTCATGCTAAACATGAAGATTATTTAAGTTTTTTCTTTACACATATATTTAAAAACAATGACACCCCTGGGGCAGGGCCAGTCTTGACCCCAGGGCTTTTATTTGAACAATATTTGTAATAATGTAATAATGCACGCTTCGGGCCTTCTTTGTTTATATAGAAACATTTCCGATAGTGTGATTAAAGGTAGTTTGCCTAATAAAATTCTTTTAAAAAAACGGTGACAGGATAAATAGAATAATAGATTGGTGCCGTGGATGGAGAAAGTTCATCTGGCTCTGCTCCGGAATTTATTGGGTTCGCCTTCGGCTCACCCAATAAATTCCTCCGCCTCGCCAGATAAACTTTCTCCATCCACGGCACCAACCTATTATTCTCTATATCTTAGCTCTAGCTCTTTGGGTTCTTTAAAAGAAAATTTTTAAGTTTTTACTATATGCATATATAGGAAAAATCATTGACCCCCTGGGGCGGGGCCAATTTTGACCCTAGGGCTTTTATTTGAACAAACTTGGTAGACACTTACTAGAAGATGTTTCATGCCAAATATCTAAGCTCTAGCTCTTTAGATTTTTAGAAGAAGACATTTAAAGTTTTTTCTTTTGGTTGCCATGGCAACCAGAGTTCTGCATGGAATTAAATTCTTTGAACAATTTTCAAAGGTGACAACCAAAGGAACATTCCCGTGAAGTTTGGATGAAATTGGCTTGGTGGTTTATGAGGAGATGTCATTTAAAGCAAAAGTTTACAGACGCCGGACAGACGGACGGACGAAAAGTGATCACAAAAGCTCACTCTGTCACAAAGTGACAGGTGAGCTAAAAAACAAAAACAAAAAAAAAACAACAAGAAATTTGTAAAATCATACAAAACAATTTTAGAATCAGTACATCAATATAACCGGTGTACATTTAGATTGGGACCCTTTTTATTATTAAAGGGACTCCACTGACGTTTTTATGCATGATGGGACTACTAATATCTTTACCGATATTTGTGTACCATTCCATGTAGGTATAGCCTAATAAATTGCATGCAAATTTTAAGATCATTTTTTGTCCCATTTTTCCAGGATAATCATTTCTATAGTGCTGAATGACCTTAAAATGAAAAAAAGGCTTTTCTATGCAATTGAGCTAATAATACCCAATAAAAATAGAATTTCCATTTCATTCTAAGCTTATCTGTTAATAGTCATTTGCAGATTTTCCCACTGCAAGTGCTGAACTTCATCTAAGCAAGAATTAAAATGTTTATAATTTTTAGCTTTTTGACATCAGTGGAGTTCCTTTAAGATATTTATACAACAAAAAGTAACACAATATATCATGATACATCAGACAATAAGCCATTAGCGGAGTATTTATTTGAATAAGAGTATTTATTCGTACTTTTATACAGACCTCCCTATGAACATTATGTTTCCTATTAGGAGTTATTTTTTTCGTCAGTAACCTAGACAAGCAAATATATGTTGGAATATATGTGATCCTATACAAGTGTTTTCCAATGTGCCGTTTTTGACTTTTTTATATAATACCCCAAAAAATAGATATTAATGTTTTCCATGTAACATTACCATCAAGTATTTCTATATATTACACATGTATAAAGCCTCTGTTTATTGATAATGTGGTGTGGTCAGGAACCTGGCTCTCTTTATTGTTCATGATGTGGTGTGGTCAGGAGCACGACTCTGTTTATTGTTGATAATGTGGTGTGGTCAGGAACATGGCTCTGTTTATTGTTGATAATGTGGTGTGGTCAGGAACATGGCTCTGTTTATTGTTGATAATGTGGTGTGGTTAGGAACACGGCTCTGTTTATTGTTGATAATGTGGTGTGGTCAGGAACATAGCCCTGTTTATTGTAGATAATGTGGTGTGGTCAGGAACATGGCTCTGTTTATTGTAGATAATGTGGTGTGGTCAGGAACATGACCCTGTTTATTGTAGATAATGTGGTGTGGTCAGGAACATGGCTCTGTATATTGTTGATAATGTAGTGTGGTCAGGAACATGGCTCTGCATGTTTATTGTAGATAATGTGGTGTGGTCAAGAACATAGCCCTGTTTATTGTAGATAATGTGGTGTGGTCAGGAACATAGCCCTGTTTATTGTAGATAATGTGGTGTGGTTAGGAACATGGCCCTGTTTATTGTTGATAATGTGGTGTGATCAGGAACAAAGCCCTATTTATTGTAGATGTAGGAACATGGCCCTGTTTATTGTTATGATGTGATGTGGTCAGGAACATGTCTCTTTTTTACAGTTGGTATCTATAGATAAAAACTGTGAATACAACTGAAGCCTCTATATATTTTTATAATAACATTAGCACCACAAAGTTGGGATAATTTTCATTCATTTCTGGCAGATAAAGGGTATTAAAAAAAATTGGATCCTTAACAAATGTCTTTAATGTCTGATATATCATCTATAAATAAAAGAAGATAACATACAACTAAATATGTGAGCAATTTTCTTTTTAAGTACATATATTGAGATTCAAATTAATATCTTACATATTCAAAACTACCTTAATTAACTCGACACTACCGTAACAATTGATTCTCTTTGATCATATTTGATAACATGGGTGAAAATTTTGAGGATTAATCTGCCAGTCACGATTAAGAGACTACAAACCCTAGACCCTATATAAAACTATTAAAATCTGGATTTTCAGAATGATTTAAAGTACCCACGTTATCAAGATTTGAACAGCTTTGACAACAGATAAAAACAATTTTGGAAACACTGATTTGTTATATAATTGTTATCTACAGAGTCATCTAGTTCTGCTGTAAATTGTTACTGCAAGTTTAAAATTTTAAGTTATTAAAAAAATAGCAATCAAAACAATAAAATCATGTAAAAACTTAAACAAGTGGCTTTCTTTATCTCCATTAAGATAAATCATTAACATTTTTATATTAAGATTTCAATAAATTTCTGCGATAAAAGTATTTAAGTTAATTACTTAAAGTTTATACGTTAGTCTTAATTAAACAAAAGTCAATATAGCTACCAAAGTGTACCGGCATAGCATATATTCCTCAGAGTTATCACAGTTAATTGTAAATATTCTACTGGATATTGAACCAGTGTTCAACTGCCTATTCCACTGGACTTTACCACAGTTTTCCACTGAGCATTCCACAGTGTTCCATTGAGCAACAAATTTTAATGTTCTACTATTTTTTCTTGTGTCCGAAGTAAAACAAAAAGTAAAGAGCACTTGAAAAAACAAAAACTAAAATTACCTCTAGGAGGTAAACAAACAAGGCATACAAAAATATTTAAAATGTTACACAACATATAGAATTAATATAATTCGTAAAGATAAGGCCTCTGAATAAACACTGGTGCAATTTTAAAATGAAGCTTGTAATCCCATTCAATTCAAAGAGATTCATCTACCCTGAAACGACAAAAGTATATGATTCTTATTTACATAATCATTCGATGGATTACTACCTTAGCTATGACCCTTAACCTGCCACAACCAACAGTGGTTATCAGTAAATGCAACCAGTATTCAACCAGGCCAGCCTGGAAATCCGTGCAGTGTGACCAAGTTCAATACAGTGTTGGTTAGTAATTTTTTTTTGTATTTTTATTTTAAAATCCCTTAAACTTTGAAATAGAATGTTTCAAATGCAAAGCAGGGCAAATTTATTTAACAAATTCAACAGGTTTAAGGTTAATTAACAAATTTTCAAGGTTTTTAAACAAATGTAAGGCATTCACTGCTAGAGAACCTGAAATGCTCAATTAGATGCACAGAGATAATCCAGGTAAGACCACCAATCTTTATAAGCAGAACATCCAGGTAAGTCCACTAATCTTTATAAGCAGAGAATCCAGGTAAGACCACTAATCTTTATACACACAGAATTTAGGTTAGACCATTATTCTTTTTAAGCAGAGAATCAAGGTATTGTCTATTCATCTTTGTCAGCAGAGAATCCAGGTAAGACCACTAATTTTTATAAGCACAGAATTCAGGTAAAGACTATTAATCTTTGTTAGCAGAGAATCCAGGTAAGACCACCAATCTTTATAAGCATAGCATCCAGGTAAGACCACCAATCTTTATAAGCAGAGCATCCAGGTAAGACCACAAATATTTAAACACACAGAAACCAGGTAAGACCATTAATCTTTGTAAGCATAGAATCCAGGTAAGTTCACTTATCTTTATAAGCACATAATCCAGGTAAGACCACTAATCTTTATAAGTAAGTAAGGTATCTTATATTCAACAGGCCTCACTGGTAATTTCTAACCTGCAGAAGGGAATAGCTAAAGATTCAAAGTTTAAAACTTCATCATTTCACCTTAAGGTCTGACCTCTAGGTAATAAGACTGTTTCCTGAGCTCTGTGTCAAATTTCTCAATATTTGCATTAGTCAATGTACATTCTGTGTTAGATTCTGGCCAATCAAATACCAAAAATCTGAGATACAGTCTTCATTATGACCTTGCACACAGGGGTATAAATTATTAAATTTTTCCTACTAAACAAATTATTCTATATGTGTACCATACATTTAATTAGTGTATAATTATAGTATTATAATAAACTTCATCTCCAAATGAAAAAAAAACTACCTGTACGAGTATAGCTTTATTTTTCATCTTGGAAAGTGTTAACATTGCAAAAGTAAATAACTACTACTTGGTAGCCACAAAAAATTAATATAAAACAGGATTAATAGATTTCAAGGTACTTTCTACAGACAGAACACGCAAACAATTTCGTTGAAAAGAAACAAATTTGAATTGAAACAATTGGAATAAAATTAAACTGAATTAGCAACACATAACTAAGCAACTATCTAACAGCACAAGACTTTATGAAAATCAAAAACTTGCAAAAAGCCTAACAAAACAAACACAAGAGCGATCAGTAATCACATGTGTCGCCTCATGATGGCCAATTTCATGTTGGGACAAATTTTGTGACAGACGGACAGACAGACGGACAGTGCACAACTAGACTAACCACTTTGTACTGATCATTCCTGTAAAGTTTGGATAAAATTGCACCAGTAGTTTATGAGGAGTAGTCCGGACAAGCTTTTGCGTATCTGGCAACACACAGAAAAAAACACCTTTTTATCAAAGGGCCATAACTCAGCCAAAAATCATTCAACCGGAAAACCCGTGCAATATGCGCAAGGACTTGAGCTACAGATCAATCCTGTAAAGTTTCATTGAAATTGCATTAGTGGTATAAGAGAAGTAGTCCGGACAAACTTTAAAATTAAAAATTATTAAAGGGCCATAACTCTGACAAAAATCATTGAACCGGAAAATCCTGACAATATGCACAACTAGACTTGGTACTGATCATTCCTGTAAAGTTTGGATGAAATTGCACCAGTAGTTTATGAGGAGTAGTCCGGACAAGTTTTGTGACGGACGGACGGACAGACAGACAGACGACGGAGAAGTGATCCCTATATGTCGCCACTACTCCGTAGAGGCGACACAAAAACCAACACTACAAAACTGAAAGATTAACCACCTAAAAACAATCAATTACTAGTAAAGACTGGGCACCAAACTCCTTTTGGCAATCAAATAACCTCTTACTACTTTTCCACAATTTAATTTGATTGATAACTCAAAGTGACACTGAAACTATCCCATTGCTGTCAGCACTATCATTCAAAATTTAATTTAGTTTGTGTAGGACGCCCACGATACTTTCTTATCCATTCCTGGAACTAACTGGGTACGTAAAGCAATAACTGCTTTGTTTCTTGCTCAAGGAAACAATGATTTGCCATGACGGGTTCGAACCCATGTGCCCAGTTATCCTTATACAGTATTCAAAGTCCATCATTTTCACCACTCATCCACACTTTTAGCACCGTTGTTACAGTATCAGCTGGGAAGATAGATATTTGCATGTTACCCATGCTCGCAGAATTTGTTGGGAAGTTACTGGTTATTGCAATTAAGTGAAATATGTGTGTGTGATTTTAGTGTGATTGTTTATTATTGGCAGTAGTGAGTGTAATGAAATGCTAAAATAAATTGCATTATTAAACTTTCTAGCAATACTATTGAATTACCTTAGTTTTTATGTTTTGTTTGGTTTAACTGAGCACAAACACAATTTAGTTATATGGCGCCAAAACAGGAAAGATAATTTTGGCAAACATACGATGTTACAAAACATCAAAGCAACACCAGTAGTCAAAACCATCTCACCTGCTGGAGCTGAGAGACGCAAAGTCTCAAGTTGTCAAACCCAAATAGTCACCCCTAACGATCATGCACTGGGTAATAAACAGTGGCTACAATTCTTATGTCTCAACCATTCTAATTACCTTAGAATTACCTCATTTTAGATATAGAGCTGACTGTGATGTCAGACCCAGACTTAGACAAGATACTTAAATTGTTGAATTTTGTTCAAGCTCACTGACGCAAGTTGCATGTGCAGTAAAATTTATAGATCTGAAGTCGCCTTAACCTCAGATACAGTTGAGAAATTTGTTGAAATGTGTTAATTAAGTGCAATAACTTAAGTTGCATGCACACCTAGATTTATTTTTGCAGCTAGATATCTTCTTGCAGCACGATTTATTCTTGCAGTCATTTTTCAAACTTTTCAAACAAATATCAATGTTTCTTGAATAAATAAAGAGCAACAAAAAATTAATGATCATATGTACCTCTACTGCACTAAAACTAAAACTGAAGATATAAGCACTAGAAAGTCACTTTATCTACCATCAGCACTTTATTCCATTAAATTAAGTATACACACACATTTAGTTTGATTTTATCAACCTGTCAATTATGAATACATTATAGCACTCCTTTAATATTCGATCCCACTTTCTGTTTGCCTGTGTAGTTTTCAAAAATTACTACAGTTTAAATAAGTAATATTTTGAAAAGGAACACTAGAGCTTCATGTATAGGTTGTTGTCACAAACAGTTGTCATTGAATCTCGCAATATCGATACATCATCAATTTTCATCGATACCCACTTTCAAATATTGATATAATCTAAAATTAATTTACATTGCATTTCTTTTGGTGAATATACATCTCTATTTTGCCTGTAATTTATAATAAGAGAAGTCATTTTTTTCCAGTTTTCTTGGCTAACTTGAACTTTAAACTCAGTTTTCAAATGTCAGTGACAAAAATAACAGAAAAAACTACCTTTTTGCTTGTTTGCAGAATTTGTATAAATTGTAAACATGCATATTAACACCTTGAGCCCAATTTATAACACATATTTAAATGTTTTTCATTGTATCTACTGTCAAAGTTGATATATTGTCAATATTTGTCTCTTGATATATCAATACAAATTTTTTTTTATCAATGACAGCCCTTCATTGTCACATACACAATAACACAGTTGATGAAGTAATTGCCTAATATATGAGAGGTTAGTGGTTGGATCCCTACTGTTGCCATTGTTTTAGACTTACTCTTTATTTTTATGCAACTGGCAGGTTAATAAAATCAAACAATAAATTGCACACATCAAATATTGAATGTATAATTATATACTTACATGAACATATATAAATCTATGGACCCATTGTTACGATCATGTCACAGGAAAAGGTAAAAAGTATGAGAAATAATAACCTTGAACATATTTCCCATTATGTGTACTTAAGAAGCTGCGAAACTTCAAAAATCAAGCTATTATTAAAGTTCAGTTTCAGTGTAATACATGTAATACAAAAAATGTGTATCAGATCCCATTTAATAGAAAGAGTAGCAAAACACACAAGGCAGTATCTGATTTGTACATTAGGGAGTAAACGAGTTTATAAACTCAGAGAAGGTTCGCAGAATCAACAGTTTAAAATATCAGAGAAGTTTCGCAGAAACAAGGGTTTAACATCTCAGAGGTTTTGGCTGAATCAAACAAATATTTTGGCTGGATGGTAAGCTTGCTATTTTGTCAACAGGGCTATGACTCATTTAGCTTAAGTAGATGTTCATAAGGCAATTGTATATGCTAAATTTCCAAGGTGTAGGCCATGTATTTTCACACAAGAAGATTTAAAAATGGATTCCCATTCAAGTCTATTAAAACTAAGTGACCTGTAAGCATCAGCCAATTTTGACCATCATGGTAGGAAAGATTTAAAAGAGAAAGGCCAACCACTCCATAACAAACATCTAATCTCTTGTCAATGAAGAAACTGAGAAGATTTTTAACACTGATTCCTATACTAGTCAATTAGTACAACATTTACCAAGGGCCAGGACCAGTTTTGACCAAAGTGGTATGATTTATAATATACTATTTTCTAGAAAGCAAAATGAATGATTTAAAATATTTTTTAGATAAAAATACATGCTTAATATCAAAATTCTGGTACAATTAGTTTAAAAGATGATGATTTAAATGCATATGTCTCTAGATAAGTATAATTAAACTAAGTGAAGAAAGGGGGGAAGGGGTAATTTTGACATTTGGGCCATAATTATTTGTAGAAGACTACAAAGTGATGTACCATGCCAGATATCTAAGCCACAGACAAAGCAGTTTTCAAGAAGAAGAGTTTAAACAATTTCATTTCTATTTTTAGCTCCTGTGATATAACATCATTGATATAACTTTTAGTTTTGTAGACAGCCACCCAGGGATCATTCCTGTGAAGTTTGGTCAAACTCGAGCATATGATTAAGTTGAAGATGTAGTTTATGGCAGATTACAATAAAAAAACAACCGACTGACATCACGCCATCACAAAATCTCAACTCTGAGCACTTTATGCTAAGATGAGATAAGATGTAAATAATGGTAAAACTTGAGATCAAGTTGTTTTATGTTGTTGGTTTTTTTTTAAAATGTCATAATATAACAATTATATAAAATGTTTTATTATATTTAGAAACTTGGAAAGCAGTGAATTATTTAAGAATTGATTAGTGGATTAAAGCAGCATGCCTCCAGATAATGATTCAAGCTCATTTTCATGAATACTTTTCTAAAAAAAAGTACTTTAAAAGAAAAAAAATGTTTGAGGCGAGGAAAAAATAAAAAAAAAGAATTCAAGGTAATTTACACATTGCAAAAGGTGCTTACAATCAACATTCATTTCAAAAGAAAAAGCAAATTACAAAATATGCAAAAATACCCCTTTACTGTCTTAATAATAAAGTAAAAATATGGTGATAAATACTGCAAAATCAGTCATTAGTCACACATAACATGTAAATTATATGAATCTTGAACTTCTTATACTTTTAAAAAAAATTGTAGAACATTTTTCTCAAGTTTGATTTTCTTGAAATATTTTGGCTCATCAGGAGGCGTGCAGATTTAATACCTAGCATTACATCAAATATAGTGAAGGATTTGTTAATATAGCTACATCACCAGTCAGTTAATAAAGGGGAAAGTAAAATAGTGGAAATTTGTAAGACCTCCATAAAATTTGCATATTTTTCCATTTTTGGCTGGCTTTTATGTCACACTGTTATGATCTTATGCGACTTTCTGACTTCACAGATGGAAGAAGACCTCAGGTGCCTCTCATTACATTATTTAATGCATGTGTAAGCAACTGGGTAGAACAACAGTGTGTACAGTAAGTAAGCTAGCTGGATAGCTTCCTCACATGGAACAATTGAAAGTCACTGGCCAGATTCCGGTCAGGAATCAGAGTAAGGTCCCGAATAACCCTGACTTCTTACAATCCTTAAATTTTCAAAATCTGAACTTTTTTTTATCTAATAGTGCAAGTGCTTGACTTTCAGGAGTTGCACTGCATATTTTTTTTTTTCCTTTCTAACATGCAAAACCTGAACCAGCTTAGAATAGATTGACTACAAGCAATTTGAAGTTATCAGGTCACTTACAATATCAACTATAAAAAGAGGTCTTCCTAACCAAGAGAAATCATCAAAGAGAAGTTTCCGAGATTTTCACACTCTTTTCTTTGACTGCGGCAACAATCACCTTTTCTGAGGTTTTCTTCATTGCGAGCTCTGGATGCGGGTGAACTAGTTCTACTTTCCACGCTAGGTACGTGTTCCATCCCACGGATACCAAATTTACGACTAAAACTCTGCGGAAATGAAAAACAATAGAACTAAAAAAGATAGTACATTTTATTCTCCTAAATTATTTATAAATATGCCTACAAATAACTATAACAACTAAGATCAAGGGGAGGGTCGAGGTTCCTCAGTGATTTCCTGCTGATCATTGTCCGGCTGAGCAGGTGTTTTCTCCGACATCCACGCTAGATAGGTGTTCCAACCTACAGCTACCACGTTGACTGTTACAACCCTACAAGAGAATGTCAAAGATACCAAAACATAAATAAAACTTGATGTTTCATTATTTGCCGAGAATTGAGCTGTATTTGACTTTTTGTAATACTTTTTCCCAAATAAGCGAACCATGACGGTAGTACTTCACTTTTCCCAATTAAGGAAACTTAATAGTACTTAAATAGTCTTTGTTGTGCTGAAATTTTTCTTCAAATGAATAAACTATACATGTATAGTACTTCACTTTTTCCAATGTAGTACTTCACTTTTTCCAGTGTAGTACTTCACTTTTTCCAGTGTAGTACTTTACTTTTTGACAAATAAGTGATCTATGTAGTACTTCATTTTCCCCCAAATATGTGAACCATAATTATAGTATGCCATTTTTTCCCCAAATAAGTGAACCATATAGTATGCCACTTTTTCCCAAATAAGTGAACTGTATATTACTTCACCTTTACCCAAAAAAGTGAACCATAAGCAATACAGATGGCAGTTACAACACACAAAATTTAATAACTTCCTATTGGATAATAACCAACATTTGAAATTTATAAAATGAATATTTAAGCTCAGGTTGTCATCAATGTGAACTACATAAAAAGAATGAAATAAAAAATAATTTTTTTGATAATCATGATGTAATAATTTCAATTTATGAACACATGCACGGTTTATTTCTAAATATTCAGTCAAACCTGTTAATATATATAATAACTCATTTGTGAAAAATAAAATGCTTGCTTCAAAAAAGAGGTTTTGTGCATGTATGAAGACTTGTTTAGTTGTTAACATACTGCAAAGGTTAGCTAAATAATGTTGTAAATTCGGAGCAGCATCACAGAAGCCATTGTTTTACATGATTGCATAATTCAGATAATCACATATCAGTGGGGCTTTTGGACTTCATAAAAAACAGTATTGCACAGTTGTGAATATACTTTGATGTGACTTCATTTGCATTATAAGGACAAGCTAAATGTTTGCCTTACACAACCTGCATATGTCAATGCAAAAAATTACTCATTTTTAATTAAAACAGTTCTTATTTTGGATATGTGATCAATAGAATATTAATTTTGTATAGCTTCATTATTTGAATTTATGATTAATTTCCTATTATAGGCATCATTACTTGATTCATTGAACTCTTTGAATAAAATAACATCATGCTCGCCAGAGGCTCGCATATGATATGGTTCAACTTGTTCAATAAATTCAGTATTGAACTTACACTCATTCAATACCCACTATGTCTATAAACTTACATTAAATGCAATATTATTACTCTAGAGAATTATCTCCAGTCTACATACCAACAAAACAATCCTTGTACAATGTAGTTTATATTTTGAGCCGCGCCATGACAAAACCAACATTGTCTGTTTGCCACCTGCATGGATCCAGGCCAGCCTGCGCATCCGCGCAGTCTGATCAGGATCCATGCTGTTCGCTATCAGTTTCTCTTCTTTTAATAGGGTTTGTAAGACTTGTAATAGAGTCTGTAAGCCAACAGCATGGATCCTGATCAGACTGTGCAGATGCTAGGCTGGTCTGGATCCATGGTGGTCGCAAACGCATTATGTTGATTTTGCTATGACGCAGCTCATTTTTCAAAGATGGTCTCTGATACAGGTTTGACTGTATATACACTAGCCACAAACATAAACTTTTTTAAAGGAACTCCACTGAGGTCCAGAACGTAAATGAATAAATTTTGAATTTCTTACATAGATCAACTTCAGGCATTTAATACAGAAGGATATGCAAAAGATAATTAAGAAATATACTCTGAAATAAATTGAAGATTGTATTTTTGTGCTATTCTTAGCCCGATTTCAAAATTTTTGGTCATTTTTTACAACTAGAATATATTTGATTTCTGCGTGTGCCAATGATCTGAAATTTTGCAAACAAGTTATTGATCTAGATCTACATCAAATGGAACATTAATCTCGAAAAATTATTTTTAGTCCCCTCATGTCAAAAACCTTCAGAGGAGTCCCTTTAATTTAACAGCAAAGGTGTAAAACATCTTACTACACTAAAGTGCAAACAACATGGGTATGAGAAAGAAAATGGGTCAACTACCAACACCTGAAAAATATAAGGTTACATTAACACTTCTTGCACAGCTACAAACTAATTATACAGATCAAATAACCCTGTTCAAATTCTGTAATTGACTAATTATATATTACCAATCTTAAAATGACCTTAAATTATAATACAGAATTTAAAGTGAATTAGTCCATTAATGGAAGGTTTGTAATACTATATATAGTTATGTTGTTAGTATTTAGTATAATAATCATCTGCATCAACAAACCACAAAAGTTTGTAAGTTTGAGATACATGACTCGATATTACATATCTATATATAGCAACATATCTATATATAGCAACATATCTATATATAGCAACATATCCGTATATAGCAACATATCTATATATAGCAACATATCTATAAATAGCAACATATCTATATATAGCAACATATCTATATATAGCAACATATCTATATATAGCAACATATCCATATATAGCAGCATATCTATAAATAGCAACATATCTATATATAGCAAAATGATAATTAATTTTTTTAGAATTTTTTTTTTTATTATTATTATTAATCATATAAATGTACATACTAAATCAAATCACATAGAATTCTATCAACATTTCTTTCAAGAAATATTTTATATGTATACCCAATTGATACATTTCTAATTTTTTTTTATCAATATTTGAAACAATTATGGAAAATGTGCCCAAAATGTAGACCAATCCACTTTAAAGTCATATGGGAAATGTTAAACTTTCTGAAGAGAAAAAACATGACATGAACAGTATGCCTCCAAATAAAATCTATTATCGGAAGCTTAATATACGTAATTTATATGAGGCAAGTAGTGCATTAAATCCTTTATATACAATCAACTTGTCTTCAAAGACCAGTCTTGAAAAATTTGTCTCTGGTTTTTGCTGACAAGTAGTGTCTGAAACAAGGGTTGTGAAATTAGACATCACACAGAAATATCATAATACTTATAGGTATGGAAAAACCAACAACTATTCTTATTATGTAAAGAATATTATTTATAAATTTCATAAAATCACAGGTTATCTGTAAATGTGAACTTTAGAGGTGGTCTTTATCAAAGGGTTAAATGTATATATGTAAATATTGAGCATAATTAAAAGTGTTATAAATATCTGACATTTCTATCGTTTTCCTAACCTAGTCTATGAATTAACTACAAATTATTCATAAAGATTTAAGTAATTACTCTGTTTTAAATAAACCTCTCAAAAATTAGGTAAAATAATTAAGTACCTTGTGAAATAACATAAATTATTTTTAACAAAGCATAAAACAAACTATATATATATCTAAATAACAGCTGTCGGTATGAAAGCAGTCACTCCACTATTCTTTTAATAATTAAAGGCGTAATAATGTAGGAGGTTACAAAGAAGAAGATTTAATCATATTAATAAAGTTTCTTAGAAAGTTGGGTTCAATTATGATGTCAAACTCTTTTTTTTTTGAAGCGCAACAACACAATTTAGGTCAAATGGTGCCAAAATAGTAATGATCATATTGGCTAACCACTTGTGTTACAAACTTAAAGCAACACCAAGGGTCAAAACAACCTCACCTTCTGGAGCTAAGAGATGCACAGACTCCAGTAATTCTATACCATTCGCTTGCCAATTATGCAGGGATAAACTGTGGCTGCAAATATGATGAATAAATGGTACCCATAAGGGCAACCCCTCTTATGCATGGATGAATGGTGGCTGCAATTCTGATGCCTCAACCCTTAAAGGCAACCCCTCAGTAACAAGGGTATGTCAAGCTTCAAGTAGATCATGTAAACAAGGCTAATTTTATATGCTTAACTTTGACCAGGAATATTCCAAGTTCACAAAGGAACATAATTCAATAAAAGTCAATACTTATGTTATGGGCTAATGAAAGGACCTTCAATTATGACCTCAAAGACATGCATTAAGTTAATACCTTCAGTAGTTTCAAAGGTTGATCTTGCATAACCAAGAATTTTCTAAGTTCACAAAATTTGAAGTTTATGTCAGAGCTTATGCTTTTAGGAAGTGACAGCCATTCATCATCTGGCAGACATGTATAATATATGACCTCCAGAAGCAATTTACAAAGTTTCATGCAAGTACATGCACTTCCAGTAGTTTTGAGGATTTATCTTGCATTTGAAAACATTTATCAGGAAATTTTCTACAAAAGGCCATAAATAAGTTAAAAGCCATGCCTTGGCAAGTGACCTCTTATTGTGATGCTAAAGACATTGTCATATTAAGTTTTAAGCAAATATATTTACTAGTTGATGAGCCATTTAGTTGTACAAAACTCTGTACTAAAATATTTAACAAAAGTGTTGTGTCAATGCAGGAGGGTGAAGATAGCCCTAACATTCCCTTAATAGTAAAGGTTAAAATGTGCAATTAAAAGCAGACAGACAGACAAGGGTAACTAGCAACGCCAAGCACACAAAATACACAATTCTTACCTGTAATGCACTGGTACAAATGTGAAATTCATCGCCTGTACAGCTGGCCAAATCTGTAACGATTTTGGAAGAATATCATAATACTGATAATCAGCATAATAATATGCAAAATCTTAAGTTGGTGAATTAACATAAGGGAATGTTTCCCATATATGAGTACACAAACATGACTCTTGGTGGTGAGCTAGTTATTCACCGACAGGGTTTGTGTGCTGTACATGCTACAAACCTAAATGATAAAATCATGACAAAGTTTTTAAACCTTTTAAAAGAGCAAAACAATTCATAGGTTTACCTGAAACAAGTATCCTTATATTAAAAATGTAGAGTATTTCAAAGTAATTTTACAAAAGGGTGTGTTTTTTTACAAGAAGGGTGTAGTATCCAATAAAAAATTTAGTCAATTACACAAACACAGGTTGTCTATATACAGATAAATAAATAAAATGAATTAGAGGCAACTCATTTGCCATTTCATTATCAACCATACCGGATTTCCTAACTAACTAACCAATTATAACCAATTTCTCCAGAAGTGACCATTGTTATTTGAGACTATCAATCTAATGTGTACAAACAAAATGTGTCACCACAAAAAATCATTAGCTTTCATATCATTCCCTGAAACACTAAATGTTTCACAACAGATACTGCCACCCCGTACAATCTTCTGAATGTTAAGTATTTTAGTGTCTGAGACACAAACCTAGAAACTATGGCTTGAAGTCTTACCTTATAATTTGTTTTCATTACATCCCCATAATCCTGAAATATAAAAAGAAACAACTGACAGGAAATCATCATAGACCATAATCAGCTGTTATATAATTTTTCCAATTTTCTATCAACCTCATGGTTGTCAATATGTCCGCACTCTAAGGGACAGTATAATATACGAGCCCTCTTTGAGTCACCATCATCTTTTGTGTTTGTCACTTGACATCTGGTCTGATTTACATATCATGTGCACTAAAGAGTAATTTAGATTAAAATATTTAAAAGTTTTCAGACAGCTCTACACATCACCTTAGTGCAGTAACAGGTCAAGTCCTTCTAAATTGAATAGGAGTTAATCAATTATGGCACTTACTGTAAATCACCAAGACTCCAGTTTCAAACTAATTTTCATGATAATTTATAAAGCTGTTCATATACAAAAATGATTGACAATTTTAATCACAAATAAATGAATCCTAAAATATGCAGTGTTTTTAAAAAACAGCATTTTAGAAACATATGTAAACAATATCACTAACTAAATCAGTGAAATGGTATAAATATGGTGATAAATGATAGCAAATTCCGTTGTTTTTTTCTTTCTAAAACATGCAAAATGGCACAGTTGTGTAATGGAAATATTTTGCACATGTATAAAGCAAATGCTGCGACAGTCAATACATTTTTAGAAAGTTTTGTATTCTATTTATTTGCTGATCTGGATGAGTGAAACTTTAAAGTTCACAGTGAAGACTTATGCAGCATTATAATGAAACCCTAAAAAATTTATTTACTTACGTCTTGTAGTTTTAGTTTAATATCCTGCAAACCCTCTCCTTTCATTAATTCCATCACAATAAGAAAATAGGCAATAAATGGTGGAGCAAATAACAACTGAAATAGAAAACACACCATAAATGTAAAGGCTTCAAAATCATCTTTTTTAAATTTTAGTTAAGACTTACACCAGCAGTTGAAAGGCATCTTTCAATGTAACACTACAAAAATAATGATGCTTCAAGATATTTAAAGTTCTTAACAAACTTAATAGTCAAATGCATAATGTTTAAACTTTGTACTACTTGCAAAAGGGGCTTTATTACCTTTTTTCTTCATAAAAACCGAAGTCTAGGAACAAATAAAACTCTACCAATATATAAAAAGAGCAGCCATGCTCAGTTTTACTCAGTCAGTGCTTGTTAGTAAAACTGTAATTTCACAAAGGGCAATAATCCAATGAAAACCAACGCTAAAGTTATTGGTCTTTTTCTTGAAAAAATGATTATGTGATACAGGTTCTGTATTAATAAATGGTAAATGAATTTCCCGCTTATTACAAGAGCCTCTTTGTTTCTACATAATTTCAAACATCATGAGGTCAGGGCAATAGAGTGAATTTTCACTTTGGTCATTCAAAATACTCGCAGAAATACAGAATATTAAAAATACTTGATCCATCATTGTGAATTAGGATGCTATTCATACAAACAAATTAAACGTTTAAAAGATGAGTGACAAGATAGTATATAAACATAAACAGTCTATTACATGGCTGTACACATGCAAAAACTAACCTGATCACAGGCAACCATTTTCAGAGCAGCATATTTGGTATGACCTAGTTTCCTGGCTAGAGTTGAGTACCATACACTAAACATTGGTCCCTGAAATATAATCCAGAAATAGAGTATATGTACATAGAATAACAGACATAAAATATATGTTTATAGCATGTTGATGTTATACAATTTCTATGCTTATTTTCAGCATGTTATCATTTATTTGAATGTACAAGCTTTAGATTATCATGATACACATATTTTAACAGCAAATATTATTATACAATGAAAAGAAACCTCATTTTAAAGTGAATATCTGCTGCAAAAATCATTCTTTAAGGGGATTTAACTCTACTTAAAATAGCAGTATCATAAAATTGTTCCAGAACAATTTTTTTTTATATAAAATCTAAACAATAATTTTGAAAATTAAATGAAGCAGATTTGAACTTTTAAACATATTAAAATATGACAAATAGACCTATAACATATACCCAATCTATAATTGGTCAAGCAATGTAAACATCATATTGAAGACAAATACTTGATTCTTTAGAACAAGTATCTTATTTTCTATATGGTAAGCCGCCTGACTCACTCACAGTGATAATAATTAACAAGAGGGCCATGATGACCCTATAGTCGCTCACCTGTATATAGGCCCCACGGAGCAGGGCCAGTTTAAACCCCAGGGCTTTTATTTGAACAAACTTGGTAGACACCCATTAGAAGATGTTTCATGCTACACATCTAAGGTCTAGCTCGTTGGGTTTTTTAAAAGAAGATTTTTTTAAGTTTTTTCTTTACACATATATTTAAAAACAATGACACCCCTGGGGCAAAGCCAGTTTTAACCCCAAGGCTTTTATTTGAACAATCTTTATAGACACTTACAAGAAGATGTTTCCTGCTTAATATCTTAACTCTAGCTATTCGGGTTTTTTCGAAGAAGATTTTTAAAGTTTTGCTATACACATATTACGAAAATCAATGTCCCCCAGGGCGGGGCCAATTTTGACCCAAGGGCTCTTATTTGAACAAACTTGGTAGACATCGATTAGAACATGTTTCATGCTAAATATCTTAGCTCTAGCTCTTTGGGTTCTTTAAAAGAAGATTTTTAAGTTTTTACTATATTCATATAGGGAAAATCAATGACTCCCTGGGGCGGGGCCAATTTTGACCCAAGGGCTCTTATTTGGACAAACTTGGTAGACATCCATTAGAAGATGTTTCATGCTAAACATCTTAGCTCTAGCTCTTTTGGGTTCTTTAAAAGAAGATTTTTAAGTTTTTACTATATGCATATAGGAAAAATCAATGACCCCCTGGGGCGGGGCCAATTTTGACCCCAGGGCTTTTATTTGAACAAACTTGGTAGACAATCATTAGAAGATGTTTCATGCTAAATATCTTAGCTCTAGCTCTTTGGGTTCTTTAAAAGAAGATTTTTTAAGTTTTTACTATATACATATAGGGAAAATCAATGACCCCTCGGGCTGGGCCAATTTTGACCCCAGGGTTTTTATTTGAATAAACTTGGTAGACACTCACTAGAAGATGTTTCATGCAAAATATCTAAGCTCTAGCTCTTTGGGTTTTGTAGAAGAAGATATTTAAAGTTTTTTTCTTTTGGTTGCCATGGCAACCAGAGTTCTGTATGAAATTAAATTCTTTGAACAATTTTCAAAGGTGACCACCAAAGGAACATTCCTGTGAAGTTTGGATGAAATTGGCTTAGTGGTTTATGAGGAGATGTCATTTAATTCAGTAAAAGTTTACGGACGACCCACGACGGACGAAAAGCGATCACAAAAGCTCACCCTGTCACAAAGTGACAGGTGAGCTAAAAATTCATTACAATTAAATCACTAGAGATAATGATATTACCCGGATTGGAACATCTTTTTCAAAATCTACCTCAGAACTTTAGATTATAAAAGTCTTAAAGTGAAAATTAAGAAATAAAAACAACCAACAAGAAAAAGGAAATTAAAAATAACAATAAGGAAACATTCATTTAATGTTACTAAGGAAGGTTTAGGGAAAAAACAGACAACATAAAAACTTAGAATGAGTGCATTTTCTACAAGATGGCAGACTTAAATACCAGGGGTGCATTTCACTAACGCACTTGCGTTATTGTAACTCAAGCTTGATCTTAACTTTTTGCGTAAGCAGAACTTACGTATTTATTTGCGTTTCACTAAACGTTCTTAGCTACATATTTGCGTAAATTTAAACTTAAAGTTATGCTCACTTATTACTGGCGTACATTGCATGTTCTGTTTAGTGAAACGCAACTAACGTAATTTTATGTTTTGTGAAAGTCGAAATTAATGTAAAAAGGTTTGCAAATTTTACACAATGATAGTGAAACGCTCACCAGTTATTGTTTGAGTAAGTATTCTGTTTCATTCCTGTGGATTTGCATTGCTTTGATTTGGAACAGTTACCATTTGAGCCAGGCCATGACAAAACCAACTTAGTGCGTTTATGATCAGCATGGATCCAGACAAGCCTGCGCATCAGCGCAGTCTGATCAGGATCCATGCTGTTCACTTACAAACCCTATTACAAGTTGAGAAACTGAAAGTTGAGAAAGTTGCGAACAGCATGGATCCCGATTAGATTGCATGGTACTTTTAATTTGTTGATGTTAATGCACCTTGTTTCATGCAATAAACATCCACAGAAGATGATGTTTTTAAAGCCACAGCCCATAGGTGAGTGATTATGATATAAAATAAAATAGGTCAAGCGGGGGGGGGGGGGGGTGGCTTTGCACCAAAAAAGGTGCAGTTCTGGCATAAAAATAGGTGTCTAATTTGATTTTTCCATGTTTCATTGTTGAAAGTATTTTCCTATCATCCTCAAGGGGATACCTATTCCACACATCATCAAGGGGATACCAATTCCACAAACACATAAATTACAAACAGTTTTAATAAGGGTTCCAGTAGATGGCTTTTCTTAAGAAACTAAATTTACATGTATACCTTTAGGTTCAATAAGCTATAATAATTACTTTTTCTTTAGGTCCATTAACATATAATAATTACTATTTCTATAGGTTCATTTAGCTGTAATAATTACTTTCTCTTTGGGTTCATTTACCTATAATAATTACTATTTCTTTAGATTGACATTTGGCTATAATTATGATCATTAGTATTAATTACTATCTCTTTAGGTTCATTAAGCTATATTTAATAACTAATAATTATTTCTTTAGGTTTATTAAGCTATAACAATTACTATTTTTATAAATACTATTTCTTAAGGTTCATTAAGCTACAATAATTACTATTTCTTTAGGTTCATTAAGCTATAATAATTACTTTAGGTTTATTAAACTATAATTAATTACTAGTTCTTTAGAGTTCATTAAGCTTTAATAATTACTATTTCTTTAGGTTTAATAACTTAGGAAAGTGTAACATTTCTTTAGGTTTAATAACTTAGGAAAGTGTAACAATGAACCCTAACATAATAAAATTATTCCCTTAATCCTGAGGGTTTTCACCGTTAACCAGTACTTACGCCAAAAAAGGTACCAAATATAGCAAATCTAATTGTTCTCTTTACATTGTACATTTCAAGGGGCCTTTTTTCAACCACTAATTGGGCAAGGACATCCCCTGCAGACAAGAGGGTACCTGTAAAAGGATAATCTTCAAAATAAAAGAACAAAAATAATACACTATAATACAAAATATTATTAAAGTGATTTGGTCTACAATGGGCAAATTTTCCATTAGAATTTCAAATATTCAGATAAAAACAATAGAAATGGTTATTCTTTTGAGTACTACTTGAAAGAAAGTTGATAATGTTTTTAGTGATTTATTATGAACATTTATATAATGAAAAATTTTGTCCTAGAACATTATATATATTTATGTAATATCATATCATGTGTCTCACAATGTCAAAACATCCATAAAATATTAGTATAGTTCTTTAGTGATTGATACACAATACTATCAAAATTATAATTTATTGTATTCCAGACCAATTCACTTTAAATGCTAAAACAAACAAACAAAAAATCATAAGCGGCTTTCTTTTTTCAACTTTAAATTGGTTCTGGTGTGCCAAACTGGGCTTTTTTTTCCTTTTTATGAAATTAGATCAATCTTGGTAATATAAGCCAAACCAACTGCAAAATTAAATTAAAATTTAAATTAATCAATGCTGGAAAAATAGAAACTTTTTTCACTGAAATGAAGAATGCCACTGAACAATTTTGTTTATTATAAAACATAAACATGTAAATATACAAAAATAAGCATACTGTGAATGAACTGCAAAATTAAAGTGACATTATAATACTCATTTTTACACAGTCAAGTGAGGTAAGTTAGTAACATATTTTAAAGGAATGGCTAGCATAATTGGTGATTGGCCAATAATCTATATTGAAATAATTGTTTATGATTTAATATAAAAACTTCCTAAATTACAATAAGACTGTGCCCAACTCTTTTTAAGAATTGAGACCGAATCTCTGTTGGACACAAGTCATGGAATATTAAAAAATAATTCTTTGTTCATATCAAAAAATAAAAAATTAAACACAATTATGGAAAAACATTAATTTATTTTTTATACCTGTTCACTGACCCGATGATTAACACAATAAATGTCACTTTAAAATGTTCTGCTAATGGAATATAAAGTAACAATAAATGTAACTTGTATTTCACAATTTTATTTTAAAACCAAAATAAAATTGGTTTGCTAGCAGGATGCAGTGCTCACAATATGCAACTTTTTTGAATTTTTAGAAAAATAACTTAAAACAACAAAAGTTAAAGTAAGTGAAAAATTTAATAAGCAGAAATAAGTTGTAGTGGAAACTATTAAACTCAAACAAAATCCAATCTAGAGCACTTGGATTTTTTATCATTAAAATATTTATATCCTATTTGTTCTGATTTGGGGGCTTGAAAGTCAATATAGCAATCATTCTTATGCTGTCTTTTCCAATTGAAATTATACGCCCAACAACTTAATTATCCATGCATATTATTATGTTTAACAATATGATAAGTTTGCTGCAATTTCAGAAAATCCTAACCATTTTTTTCTTCAAAAATTCATATATGTATAAAGTTCTAGAGCAAATGCTTAAAATAATAAGAAGAAATACTAAGAACACAAATTTGTGTGCATTTAATGGGAAAATACTACAGCACTTGATATAAACTCCATCTATAAATCCTTTGTAAATAAACTGTCTGCAGAAGTAAGCTCCCCTGATCAGTGGCAGTTAGCTCCCTTGATCAGTAAGTATTTCAGCATGACAGTTAATTAAAGCTTCTATACTGAGTTTGGGCTTTTTTAAAAAGTAAAATGTCATCAAAAGATAACATTTCACCGCAGGCTTGAACATTTATATGAAACAAGATGATTTATACATGTCTTATCCGACAAAAAAACTTCTAAAAAAAAGTATTTGCAATGTTTATCCTGTTGTAGTTCTAAACCCTTGCAATGATATTGACTTCAATTATAAGCACCCCTGTTAACTGGTTGCAAGTAGATCAGTTGCTTACGGGTAGAACAATTGTGTGCTTGGTAAGTTGGCTATATCCTGCAATGGATTGCTGCACAGTATATCATAGAAAATTATGTCTATAAAAAAAAGACAAAAAAGAAGGACATATCTTGGTAAATCCAGTTTAAAACTGACATTTATATACAATGTAGTAATAATAATAAAAAAAAATCTATCTGCATCAAGCTGTCGTACTAGCAATATGTTCAGGGGTATGATAATAGGTGTGTTTATATGTGTGTCAAGTGAAACATAACTGTAAGGTCACAGTTATCACATGGAAGCTGCAAATTTTACTTCTATGCAAATTTAATAACTCTGAACAAATTTGTTTATGTTTTAGACCCGTTTTGTGTAGGAGAGAAGCTTAATAATCGCAAAACTAAAATGCATCAATGAATAATTTTTCAAATTGCCTTCCTTCACTACTTTAAAGTACTGTAAATCCGGTATTTTTCGCCATGTTTTTACTTTCGCTATTATTCGCGAATCGGTCTCGTCGCGAATTCATGATGCCGCGTAAATTTTATAACAAACATACATTATAAAAAATAAATCTGATGACAATTTGTTTCGAATTGTGATTAAATTTTATAATGTTTACAATAACTGAATGCAAATAATTGATATGTGCAATGTTTTATTTACATCATAATAAAGATATGAAGGTTAAAGATTTTTCCCTTTCCTTTTACCTCATGAATACATGCATGTTAAACACACAAATGGAAAATATCCACAAATTTTGCACTTTACAGACAAATGTAAACACATATTGTTTAGATGACAATATATTTACGGTAAAACAGTGATCAACGGACAATTTTTATACTGTAGATTAGGTATTAATAAACAAGTATATTACACCTTCTTACAAACATTAAACGTTTTATCAAACACGGTATTTGCAAACAAAAACAAATTTGACAAATGATTAGAAAAACTGTTCCTAATAAGTCTGTAACATGTATGTAGGTACATTTTGTATTTAAAATAAATGAATAAAAAATGTCTCTTATTAACACCATTAACATTAATTTACCTTGCATAAGAGCGACACAGTATATGATTTATCTTCAACATAAAATTCAAATAATCGCGAATATAAAATTCTGACCCTGCCATCGCGAATTCATGAGTTCGCGAAATAATCCAGGGGTGGGGTTCCCGCGAAATAAAGATCACGCGAATATAAAGTGATTTACAGTAATATAATTCGTCAAGTTTTGAGCATAAAAACAAGATTAAATCTTGAAAGGTACTTATTGATGATATTAAATGCTTGACAAATCATGAAAGTATATAAACGTGTCGTAAGAAATTTTTTCGATGAATACTTATAATATGACCCTTTAACCTGAATATATATATATACATATATATATATAATATTGAATATAGATATATATATTTAGTATATTATCATATTTTATACAGGTAGCTGATTTAAACTCTTTTTCTCCAAAAAAGGTAAAGAAAATTCATGTAAATTATGCACAATTGTTTAACACAAGTAATTTTTTTATTTCTTATCTAAAATAGTGTCACTAAAGTTAATTAGGAAAGTGGGATCACCACCAGAATCCATAAGTATTCAAATATCGGTCGACTATAAATGCAGGCTCACGGTGGGTATGCCTACAAGTTCATCTTTACAACCGTATTATAAAATATTGAACTCTGTATACTGTATATCTGCTATACCACGCCCGGCAAACTGTCGCTCCACTTCAAAATTGTGGTGTACGGTAAAACGAGCGAACGGCATTTCCGAGATAAGGCGGAAGGCCGATTTAAACGCCTAATTGTAAGTATTGTTTATGTTTTTGTCTTGTTATTCATTTATGTTGTCCGAAAAACGGAAAATGTAGTTCCGTGTAGGATTGATTTAGGCTTCCAATTATCTAAGCTGCTACAAAAATAAAATTATATTAAGCCCGGGAGAACTTTTCTCCCTGACGAAGCGAACAATAATGTAAGATATTGAACTTCCAAACCGTAGAAATGCCATACCCTTCGGATTTCTTGAAAAAGTGTATGAGTAATTATCAACCCGTTGTAAGAACTTGTCTTTCGTACAAAATAAATGACTCCTGAAGGATTTCTTAAATTTGTAAATCGATATTTTTCGAAAGTAGTGGAGCGAAAGGGCAAGAGATGGAGCAAAAGGTTCGATGTTGAGCGCAAGGCGATTTTAATTTGACGTATTAGGAGGAGCGTAGTCTATGATGTTTTACATATAAAAGCTATAGAAGTTAAAATAGACATGATCAAGTGTTGAGACCGAGATATGTATACCTTTTAAGGACAACTAATAAAGCGTGATATCCTTTCAACGGCTATAGCGTAATAAATGTAATCGCGAAGGTGTCACCTATGGCTGCCGTGTAGATTCCATTATTTATGTTCGAAATTTGGATGAGGCCCGACCATTGAATCATACACATGTATGCATGGCGTAATACAGGATGCCACTTATTCGAGGTCAATCATGATGTTTTACACGGTTATGTACATTTAAAACGTGTGTCCGTGCAAATTCGACAAAAATCGAATATTTTCAGTTCTACCGCAAACAAATGTTTCCGAGCAGGTACGTGTAACTCGATTGTTCACGCCAAAATGTTATGTTTTTCGAACAGTTAGATATTCAAGGTGCAGAACAGAAATAAAATTATGCAATGCATGGAACACATTAAATTAAATGGATCACTACTACCGAGTTCAGTTCACGATGACTTTCTGTAATTAATAGCCCTAACGTACATGTTCAGAGCAAACACAAATAAGCCACGTTTTCGTGAATTTGCAAGGTGGGGAATCGCTATGAAAATGGTTGACACGGTGTCAGTCGTTACATATGTATAAGGATTTTTTTTATTTTCCTCTCAAAGTGTAAATAGAAATTTCTGCTATAACTAGGTCTATTATATTATTGATAATTCTAGTCCGTACACCGACTGAGCTCTGCCTTTTTTATTACGTTCGTTTTGTTCATAGATAAACAAACAAAATCTTAGATATTTATTTTAACTTTATTTTTTCTTAAACCAAGATTTGTACTGCAGTGTTTGATTATAAAAGTAAACATTTCTATTTACACTTTGAGAGGAAAATAATAAACTAAACAACGATGCTAAATAAGGGAGGATCGAAGTATCTTGAAACATAACTGAAACACGTGTTATATCCTTATAACGACTGACACCTTGTCAACCATTTTCATAGCGATTCCTCACCTTAGAAATTCATGAAAAGGTGGCTTATTTGTGTTTGCTCTGAACATGTACGTTAGGGCTATTAATTACAGAAAGTCATTGTGACCTGAACTCGGTAGTATTGATCCATTTAATTTAATGTGTTCCATGCATTGGATAATTTTATTTCTGTTCTGCACCTTGAATATCTAACTGTTCGAAAAACAACATTTTGGCGTGAACAATCGAGTTACACGTACCTGCTCGGAAACATTTGTTTGCGGTAGAACTGAAAATATTCGATTTTTGTCGAATTTGCACGGACACACGTTTTTAAATGTACATAATCGTGTGAAAAATCATGATTGACCTCGAAAAAATGGCATCCTGTATTATGCCATGCATACATGTGTATGATTCAATGGTCGGGCCTCATCCAAATTTCGAACTCTACACGGCAGCCATAGGTGACACCTTCGCGATTACATTTTTATTACGCTATAGTCGTTGAAAGGATATCACACTTTATTAGTTGTCTTTAAAAGGTATATATATCTCGGTGTTAACACTTGATCATGTCTTTTTTAACTTCTATAGCTTTTATATATAAAAAATCATAGACTACGCTCCTCCTAATACGTCAAATTAATATCCCCTTGCGCTCAACATCGAACCTTTTGCTCCATCTCTTGCCCTTTCGCTCCACTACTTTCGAAAAATATCGATTTACAAATTTAAGAAATCCTTCAAGGGTAATTTATGTTGCACGAAGGACAAGTTCTTATTACGGGTTGATAATTTACTAATACACTTTTTCAAGAAATCTGAAGGGTATGGCATTTCTATGGTTGGGAAGTTCAATATTCTACAAATCATCGTTCGCTTCGTCAGGGAGAAAAGTTCTCCCGGGCTTAATATAATTTTATTTTTGTAACAGCTTAGATAATTGGAAGCCTAAATCAATCCTACACGGAACTACATTTTCCGTTTTTCGAAAAAATACAACATAAATGAATAACAAGACAAAAACATAAACAATACTTACAATTAGGCGTTTAAATCGGCCTTCCGCTCTATCTCGGAAATGCCGTTCGCTCGTTTTACCGTACACCACAATTTTGAAGTGGAGCGACAGTTTGCCGGGCGTGTATACAGTAACAAGATTCGGTAAAATATGACACACAGGTAAGTTTATGAATAAGAAAAAATGCATTAAAGTTAAGATAAATTGGAGGAAAAACATAAACCTTCTAATGTTAAGTTCAACAACTACTACTAGTAGTTTTAGTATTATCATAATGTAGAATATCATTACAGTTTGAACAAAAACTATATAGCTAGACCGACAATGTAAATATTGGGACTAAATTTCAATATTTAAATTATAGAATATTTATCTGAAATACTTTTTCAAATATCTATAAAAATTATATTTAACAGGCCTGTAAGTCCTCTTAAATTTTGTTCAAGAAGAAACACTGTGTTACAGTGTGTAACATGTAGTTGCCATGGTGCCTGGAGTAAACCATGCAACTTTTTGTGTCAGATCTGTGGGGGCCAAAAATATGATACATTATTGACGGTCCAGATTTTGCTTTCTTTCATCACATTTTAAATATTTAGTCTGATCAAGCGTTAATAAAAACCCTTATATTTGAGTAACATACACATTGAATTTGGTGTGTGTGTGTGGGGGGGGGGGGGGGGTCGCATAATATTACATATAATTACATATACACATAATACTCGCAGAACTTATAAGATCTATCAAGTCTCAAGAACTTCCTCAATAAAATACAGATGATTTTACAATAAAAGTTAAATTTGTACTTAATAACCTTACAATTTACTCTATGTATCACAACATATGGGACATTCTCAAGTTAAGATAAATATAAACATAATTATTATGATAAGAAAGATGGGAAATGTAATATTTAATTATTACAACATTTAGTATTATGATTACATAACACCTGATAAAACTGGAATAACACTAAACACTACAGACAATTCTCTACTTTCAAGATTTACAGCATTCAAAACCTACATAATTTACCACATAAACCCATATAAGTGCCCCCCCCCCCCCCCCCCAAAAAAAAAAGAAGTTTTCTAGTTTACACAAATTTATTAGTGATTTGATAGTGTTTGAAGCTAGAGCCTATCTTAGCTTATTGAATTACTCTCAAGTCTGTTCCTGGAACAAACCTAGCACTTGGCAATGAAAGTGAAGTTTTTAGCTCAAGGAAACAACAGTTTGCCCCTGATGGGGTTTAATCTAACTAAAATATGAACCACCTTTACGTTTTTTCTGCTATATCAAGAATACAATAATTACTCCTTCAAATATTCTTCTGTTTGTGCTTTAAATAAAAAATAATTCTGTATATCTATCAATTCAAAGAATAGTCAATGTTTTACAACAAAAACATGCTAACTTAGGAATTTAATTGATGAGTAAATTTCAATGTATACTTTCAAATAAATGAAAAACTAGCAGGGTATTTAGAAGGGTACAGGAATTTCATTTAATTTGTTAAAAGCTATGCTATATTATATCCATATTTCAAGACAATTCAAAACATAAATCTACAAACTAAAAGGATATTGTAACTATATCAAACATAATATAATACAACATACAGATTAGATGTAAAATAAAAAAATTCAAAATTTAATAAATAAAATTAAGCAAATTTAAGCATATAAAATTAATATACAATTATTAAACAAGTTGCAGGGCTTTTTCATGTTTATAGAGACATATAATTTTTGTCCATAAAAAATCAATTGATTCAAGCAAGATATAAAAAAAAAATCACATCAAGTTTTTTCTTTGCCTGTCTTAAATGCTGTATTTTTTACCAAAGGATTGCATTTATGAAATCAAAGCACAGAAGGTGCTGAATTTGTTTGGGTCTCAGAATTTCAGAAAGGTGAAGGTTGTGAGATTATAAACCAATTTGTTTTTGTATAGTGCCACCAATGCTTTCCAGTGTTTTAACTGTAGTAAATTGGCTATAAGACTAATTGCAAGACTGATCGTCAATTCAATGTTTATTTGACTTAAAAAAAAATGAGTTGCCTCAACTGGGATTTAAACTCGAGACCACTCGATTCATAAGCTAGCGTGCAAAACCCCTCGGCAACAGTGAAGTTATATGTTAACGGCCTGAAGAAAACCATATTATTCTAAATTAGGTTTTGTAACTCTTATTATTTTGACGCTAAACACAGATGTAAATAATCATGGAGCTTACTGTAAGCATGTGTATATCTACAGTGTTTTTTTTCACCAAAAATATTCAGCGAAATTCGGGCCCCATTCCCCCCTCAAAATAGTATTTTTTTTTCCCATCTAAAAGCCGAAATTTCCCCCTCATATGGCAGCCAAAATTAGCCTGCATCATGGATACAATTGTTTTTGCGTATAACTGCCGAAAAAATGTTTCATATTAAGCCTGTAAGACTTACTGTTAAGCAAAGTTGTTTACAAATTGTTCCCGGGTATGTAAGGGGAACTACTCCTGGCGTTCCAACAAGTTTAACATGCGACTCTTTAAATTCTGCTGTCAATATTTTAGATCCGCATATTAAGAAAAAGCGACGTATTTTAAACTTGTGTTGCAAGAGTTGTTTTCTTTTCTACTCACTGGAAAGAAAACAATGTCAAACAAAAGTAAATCTTAAAGTGGTAAGTGATGTATTAAAATATGCATTGGATTCTTTTTTGTTTCTTCATTTGCGAAGAAATAAAATTCCCCCTCATTTTGCATTTTTCCCCCTCCAACGGCACCGACCCCTTTCCCCAAAAAAAGTGAGAAAAAAACACTGATCTATAAAGAATGAAACAATATTAGATATCTTCGACCATTAGGGAACTACTTTGCTTGAAAATTAATGTGCCTGTCATTTGACAATCTTTACGCATTGATCTCCCCTGAATTTTTCGGCGTTAGTGTACATATAAAGGGAAATAACCGCTGCAAAAAAAGTGGACTACTTTAGGCATTTGCAATTAACAGCATTAAGCTCTGAAATTTCGCTACCATTATTTGTTTGGTCTGACGACCCAAACAAATAAACAAGAGGGCCATGATGGCCCTAGATCACTCACCTGACCATCAAACTCATCCAAACAATTACCTAGACAAGCATTCTGACCAAGTCTCATGACAGGTGAGTCAAAAATGTGACCACTACAGTATTAACAAGGATTATCCATATTTGAGCAGTGCGACCCTAGTTTTTTTACCCAGGTGACACATATTCAAACTTGACCTAGAAATCATCAAAACAAACTTTCAGACCAATTTCCAGGATACTTGGATCAAAACAGTAGCAAACTAGAGTGTTAACAAGATTTTTCTATTTTCAGCTCCGGTGACCTAGTTTCACATGCGATTTCAAACTCATCCAAGCAATTACCTAGACAAGCATCCTGACCAGTTTGATGATAATTTGAGTCGAAAATTTGACCACTAGAATGTTAACAAGGTTTTTTTCCATATTTAGGCAGTGTGACCTAGTTTTTCATCCAAGATGACCCATGTTCGATCTTGACTTAAAATCATCAAAAACAAACTTTCAGACCAATTAACAGAATATTTGGATCACACAGTAGCCACTAGAGTGTTAACAAGATTTTTCTATTTTTTAGCTCCTGTGACCTAGTTTTTCATCCGAGATGTCCCATGTGTTCGATTTATTACCAGCAATGACCTAGACAAGTTTCCTGACCAAGTTTAATGACAATTGAGTCAAAAATTGTGACCACTAGAGTGTGTTAACAAAGTTTTACTATTTTTAGCTCTGGTGACCTACTTTTTCATCCGAGATGACCCATGTTCGAACTCATCCGAGCTATCACCTAGACAAGCATCTTGATCAAGTTTGATGATGATTGATACAAAAATGTGACCGCTAGAGTGTTAACAAGGTTTTTCTATTTTTAGCTCCGGTGACCTACTTTTTCATCCGAGATGACACCTAGTTCAAACTCATCCGAGCTGTCACCTAGACAAACATCTTAACAAAGTTTGATGATGACTGATGCAAAAATGTGACCACTAGAGTGTTAACAAGGTTTTTCTATTTCTAGCTCGCGTGACCTACTTTTTCATCCGAGATGACCCATGTTCAAACTCATCCGAGCTATCACCTAGACAAGCATCTTGACCAAGTTTGATGATGATTGATGCAAAAATGTGACCGCTACAGTGTTTACAAGGTTTTTCTATTTTTAGCTCCGGTGACCTACTTTTTCATCCGAGATGACCCATGTTTCGAACTCATCCAAGCTATCAACTAGATAAGCATCCTGACCAAGTTTGATGATGATTGATGCAAAAATGTGGCAGCTAGAGTGTTAACAAGGTTTTTCTATTTATAGCTCCGGTGACCTAGTTTTTCATCCGAGATGACCCATATTCGAACTCATCCGAGTTATTATCTAAACAAGCATCCTGACAAAGTTTGATGATGATTGGGTCAAAAATGTGACCACTAAGAGTGTTCACAAGGTTTTTCTATTTTTAGCTCCTGTGACCTAGTTTTTTATCAGAGATGACCCATGTTCGAACTTATCCAAGCAATTGACTAGACAAGCAATCTGACCAAGTTTGATGAAGATTGGTTCAAAAATGTGACCACTAGAGTGTTCACAAGGTTTTCTATTTTTAGCTCCGGTGACCTACTTTTTCATCCGAGATGACCCATGTTCGAACTCATCCGAGCTATCATCTAGACAAAACATCCTGACCAAGTTTGATGATGATTGGGTCAAAAATGTGACCTCTAGAGTGTTCACAAGTTTTTCTATTTTTAGCTCTTGTGACCTAGTTTTTCATCCGATGATGATGCCATGTTCAACAAACTCATCTGAGCTTTCAACTAGATAAGCATCCCGACCAAGTTGATGACGATTGAGGCAAAAATGCTGGACCGCTAGTAAGAGTGTTCACAAGCAAATTGTGGACGTCTTACGACGCTGGTACGACGACATTCACCAGATCCTAAAAGCTCCACCCTTGAGCAAGCTCAGTGAGCCTAAAAATGCTTTGTCATCGCCACTAATTATAACACTAAATAGTAGAACAGAAGTAAGTCTTATTTTTTGTTATTATATTAAAATGCCAACCCCAATATCTTAGCTCTTGCATTAATTTGCTGAGAAGTCAAATACCAGACTACATCTCTAAACGAAAAAAACAACAACAACAAAACAACCCTGCAACTTGATAACATAAGGTTAGGTGGAATATGTTCAACAGTTATGCTAAGAACATCTTGGTTAGACACTTAACCTGCTGGAACCAAAGGTGATTAGCTTTTGTATTTTTAGCATTGTATCAAATCAAATATATTGTTCCATATTTCAAAGCTTAGCTAATCCTCTGCTACCACAAACATAGCAGGTTAAGAGCCTAATAAGTCAGAAATAGTGCAATTAGCTCAAATCTAGGCTATTTTCAGGCATGCTGATGTACTACTACTTACAGCCAAGAAAGTACCAAACACTACAAATCTCAGTGATCGTTTAAGTTCAAACTGTGATTAATTTCTTCTTCTCTATAACAGTCTGAGCTATAGCATCACCCGTAGTCATGAGTGTACCTGGAAATCATTACATTTTATACAGTAATCATGAGTGTACCTGGAAATCATTACATTTCATACAGTCAATCATGAGGTGTACCTGGAAATCATTACATTTTATACGCGGAAAGCCGAGCGGGGCCCAAACGCCCCGCGAAGGCTGTAGCACTCTTAGATAACATGTATGACGAGTATCAATTCAAATGAAATCAAATTAAAAGTAAATGAAAATTTCAAAAAAAAATATATATCCTATACCTAATGAGCTGTGAAAAAAAAAATCCGCGCCATAGGTAGCTAGCACCTAATTTCATATTACAGTAGTCATGAATGTACCTGGAAATCATTACATTTTACACAGTAAACATAAGTGTATCTGGAAAACATTAAAGTTTTTGCGGACATATGGGATGTATTTCTAAAAAATAAAATAGATATTTGTATGAAAGAAGTATTTTACTTCAAATAAACTGTAAATTTCCTAAATGGTTAAGTTTTTTTTGTAAAGTAGATATCTGTTTTGTTTTGTAAAGAATAAAGAGTGGATTGGCAATTGGCAAACATTCTCATCACTATAAAAATTATTCAGATACTCATTCAAAGCCCTGCCCGTGTTCTAAAATTAATGGCATTAAAAGAACATGTCACACGGTAAAGCAATGTTGGAAAATTTTACCTGCAGAAATTGCTGCCGTTCGGATAGGATGCACTTTCAGCGCATGCTGGTATGCTTTCAACAACCATATCATCATTCACTTTAAATATAACTTGCTATAAAGCTATGTCATTCAGATCTAGATATAAATAATTTAGTATTTATCACAGATAACAGATAAGCATCGTCTGTTATTTTTCCCATACCGTAAGCGACTTTTCGGTGTCCCAGTAAAATGCACCCTGGGAAAAAATATTTCATAAAACACTACCTATACCGTACAGTATTTTTTTTGGCATTAAGACACTAAATTTATTTAGATATTTTTCTTTAAACAAAATATCGATATTTCATTGTACATTTTTTAAAATACTTTAGATTTCAGAGAAAGATCCAATAAAATATCATTCCGGTAAAATACTGGGATATTTTTGTGGACCTCTTTCTGAAACATTTGAAATGATAGTGGTAGTATATCATAAAATCAATTGACGATGTTTCTAAAATTTGTAAGAATTTAAAGTTCAGGCTTTGGGTGAGACCTTCACGAAGGTAACAGTGTCCATAATAGTGTATGAGATAACGAAAACGTCACACTGTTATAACTTTTAATTATGTTACTGTTGTTTTTTTTTTCGCTATCTCTGACAGCAAGATAAGACTAAAAGTACCTTTCATTATCAGATTGTGCACGTGAGTTCAAGCACAATGGATAGAAAATGTTTTTTCTATTTCTTTTATGTATGAATATATCAGTGTCTTTTATTTTCTTCTTCCAGATTGCTCCACGACGCATAGTAAAAAGTTTTAAAAGTATCTAACGGTGGATCATGGGGAAAGATGGGGTAATAACACAAGTTTTGTGCTGAAGGAACCGTAATGCTGTCGGCTATCAAACTGAAGGTAAGCACGCCATGAATTCTTTTTCTATATCGTTTTTAAACCGTAAAGGTACTCGGCTCTACCATTTCACAAAAATGTTAATAACAAAGAGCGGATATAGAGGGTATAATTGAATGAAGTAGAGATTTAATACTAAAATTATTCAACGAGTTCAATAAATTCAGTAACGAACTAACACGAAATTAACATTTTATTATATACTTATCAATGAAATATACTGTATTAAACATATATTTTCGGTATGTTCACTTGTATCTTGCAGGACTTCTTTCTTTAAAATTCAGCCAACACACATAATTTAAGGGGAAGTCTTTCACATTGTGATATCAAAAAGAAAAAAATGTATATAAGAAACAGAACATTCAAGTTTTTTTCTATTAATACAGGATTTATTTTCATGTAGTGGTATGAGAATTATCATACACATGTATTTCACTCAGTGTTATATTTCCAATGTTTGAAGATCGTTCAGTACGACATTTTGGTTGGGTAATGGAACCTTTAGTTCTTCCGATCTGGTCTTCTTCTAGATGGGTGGTTCCAGTACACCATACTTAATGTTGAATCAGCCTAAGTATATGTCGCCAGCTTTTAAAATCTGCTTTTCTGCGATATGCAGTCTTCATAACCTCTAATTCCCTTTCATAATTCTATCTTATTTTGTTTCGCCTATTGTTTTATCGTTGGGGGCACACGCACCCTTTGACTTGGGGGCATAGTTACAACGCTTGATTATGGAATGACATGAACGTGTCGCATTGAAGGTTTCATGATAGCCGCCGTATGAACACATCTGCGAATCCTACTAAATTAAAAGTTTTACCAGTTCAGTTTAAATGATAAATACCACTGGCTCAATCAACCGATCAAGTTCCTGCAAGGTTTTCAATTTTTGCAGTTTTGAGCGTTTTAAGGATTCCTTTTTTCTCTATTTCATTAAATTTGTATGTTTTGGAAAGTTAAATATGCAAAATTAATATCTCCTTTTGAAGCATTTTACTACTAGAACTTGTTTTTATAGATTGAGCAATATCAACTTAACGGTGATGATACTTCCTTGAATGCGATTGCACTAGTGTGTAAAGATCCTGACGGAGTTCGTTATGGAGGGAAGGTCACTTCGAATCAAGGTATTTGGGGTACTTGGTATAACAACGCATCGTGTCACAATATCGATGGAACGCCTGCTTTCCTCACAGCATTTCAACTACAAGTGCAAGGAAGTGTAGGGGTATGTATTTAAAGATTCTGAGACCATATGATTGACTTATTTAAATGAATAGTAAATCCAATCATATTGGTCTTTTTGAAAGTGTTGGGACGGTGGGTGCAATTTTAACAAGCTGTAACAAATCATTTAAAATATTACGCATGCCTGTTAGCTACTTGCAATTATGACAAAAACTTTCAAAATTAAACCCCCATTTAAACTTCTTTACAAATTTACAGAAAAAAAATCGGAAAGTAAAATTAGTTTATATTTTAGAGAATTAGCTGGGGCGATAGATAAAGGGAATATAAACGGACTATCGATTATGTACAGGTAGTGATTGATCATGCATATTGATAAATAATGATAATTGTAGGACTGTCTAAGATAGAAGGGTTGATATGATCTAATATAAGATGTATTTGAAATTCATTTAATGAAACATTAACAAGAGATACACAATAACAATATACTCAACAAATCTGTTTTAAACATTTACATTCCAAAATTGTTTTAATTTAGATTGAAAGCAGCAGAATGTATGTAATGTTATACACTGAAAACGTTTGATATTTTTTAATTCTATATCATATTAATCTGTTGATCTTATTATAACAATATTGAGTAACCTTCTGAAATCTCTCATAACTAGTACGCTGACGATACAGCGGCCAATTACGTGAAGTTTAAATGCAGAGACTTTGGGTCTGTTTACAAACCATTTGAACTTGCTTCCCCACCGGGATACGGACATTTTGGACAGATGGGCGGCTGGAGTGATAGCTGTCCTCCAATGTCAGCTATCTGTGGGATAAAGACACGCGTTGAACAGCCTTTGACCGATGGTGATGACACGGCTCTTAATGATGTAGAATTCTATTGTTGTGTAGACAATCCTGATGTTGGAAAATAGACCAAACAATAAACTGACTGTTGATAAAACTCTTGTAGCTTTATGCTTGTTTTTTTTGGCATCCAATATTTATCGGATAAGTGTAAAATTGTTCATTTTAGTAACATGTACTTCATTTTCCTTAGTAATTTAATTGTGGAGCAACGATATCTAGTTCTGTTATACCTTCACGATTAATACTCTAAGCTTTATACTCTGTTAGAAACATCTAGTTAGATTCTATGAAAAGTTTAACATAAAATAGCATAAATTAATGTTCTTAAATATATTTCTAATTCAGTTTATTGAGCTCAATTGTAAGAAAAGCATAGAAATGTTTTAACCTCCCTCTTTTCCACTTCCTGGAAGAGTGAGACGTGGGGGCTGATATTGGAAGTGATCACCGTAAACATCAAACTTAATTTCATGAAAGTAACACCTGAAAACAGTGTAAAAGGAATAAATACTGGTTAACTGAAAGACAGCAAAACAAGACATGATTTCCAATTAGAAGTTACAAACAGAGTTCAAATCTTGCAAAGTGATGATATTAGGAATGATGAACAATGGGAGAAAGTATGTACTGCATTTAAGGAAGCAAGTAAGAAGATTCTAAGGTACGAAAGACAGGTTCATAAAAAATGTTTTACACCAGATACTCGGAAAATTTGAAAGCAGAAAAAACTAAAGATTAAATTATCTAACACTGAGGGAGAATAAAAGAAAGATTAAAAGAACAAAATGCTGATTGCAATAGAGATGTAAAAGAGGCAACAATGAGATATCATAATTAAACAATTCATAGAGGGAATGGCAAGAGAGGCTGAGAAAGATGTTAAAGAATGGGTGACTTGTACCAAATATCAATGTGTTCATAAAGATCTGGAACAATGATACCAATAACGTGGTCTAAGGGAGACATAATGAAGATTCCAAAGAAGGGAGATCTCACAAACTGTAACTGGAGAGGAATCGCACTACTATCTATCCCTATTAAAGTTTTAGTAGGATAATAACTGATCAAATAAAAATTGCAGTTGCACTAAATTGAGACAGGAACAGGTAGGTTTCAGAAAAGGAAAAAACTGTTGTGTTGAAAGATATAAAGCAGCTCTCCTTTTTATAATAGCTGTAGATTGGGTAAACAAATCAACGAGTGGAGACAACACAAGTATTAAGTAGTCTCACTTTACAAATCTGGAAGATCTCAACTATGCGGATGACCTTGCTTTGCTATCACTTCTAGAAAGATGTACTGATACTAAGCAACATAAAACAAAAAAAACTCCAGGATAATGTAAGTAAAATTGGCCTGGAAGTCAATATGAGAGAGACCATGTCCTTAAACACAAATTAAGCCCCCAGTAAAGATACATGCAATTGAATCCTTTACATACCTGTATCTTAACAGTATAGTGACAACAGAGGGAGGTGCAGGTAAGGACATATTAAAGGACATTATTAGGGAAAGCCAGAGGTGAATTCAAGCCAAGGACATTTATTTAGAATTTACTACGCCCACGAGATTTTTTGTAAAAAAGTAGTGTTTGTCGCAATGGAAAGTAGGTCGCTTACCTGGTTTGTAATAAAACGCAACTGTTTGTGGTGACTGTGAGGAGGAGTTAAGCTGACCAGCAATTCGTTGCAACCTTGCCAAATCTATGTTAATACGGTATTGTGCGAGTTTATCATTTTTGCCAATGTATTTGTTGAATCGATTTCAGGAGACGGGAGGGCCCTATAGATATACTCTTAATAAACTATGTCATTTGACAGTAAATGGTTCGTTTCAATAAACGTTAAAATATACATTTATCACTCAAAATAATAAGCCATTGAAAAGGCGGAATCAATGACAGACTTGTGTTTCAAAGTGAAAGCACCATTTTGATCGTTTTCACATTCGACCATATGAGATAAACATATTATTCTTTCGAAGTACTAGTAACCCATGAGAATTTAATCTACAATCTTGACATTTTTCTGTTTGATGACACGGACAAATTTTTCTAAAATTAAATGCTTATCAAAACAGGACTTCCACGTGTGTGTTATATATGTATACGTCAAAAAAAGTCTCATAAAATGGGTCAGATGGTATATGATTTCTTTATTCGGACGTCCTTGAATTAAATCGCCAATTAACTTAAGTATTTTTTTCAATTTGCAACATATACTAACAACTCATTTTCAAACATGCTTAAGTATTAAATTCATCTTCAATTGTAAAAAGGTGGCAAATAAATAGCACCAATTAAGACATTTTCCGTGAAATTGGTAATAGCTGTGTATCTAACGACAGCCACAATACATAGTCTATATACTAATTTAACATACTGGGATAAGCCTAAACGTACAGGAAACACCGATACCTGCAGATTTGAATCTATATTCTTTTTGATCTAGGTAAATTAAATGAAAAAAGAACATATTCAGGAATGTCAACTTTATTCCATGAGTCAATAGGGGTTTCTAAAATACAGAAAATTTCGTATGAATTAACTTATTCTAAAAACACATTAAGTTTTATTTTTTTAAACACTAACATTTAAGCTGCCAATTTTCAAACACGAGCTAAGGTTCGATTTCCCCCGAATGTCATCGATCATACTATTTCTTGTACTTTGTGTGTTGAAAGACTTGTGAGGATTAGCGTTATCCCATGGCCGTCCGGATGGTTCGATCTAATACGCTGGTGCACACTATAATCAAATACATACAATTCATGGAAGAGTGTATATGTATGTGGAAATATTTGCGATTTTTGAAAAATGAAATTATTTGCAAATTTTTGATCACGCAAATAATTATTTCTTTTTAGGCAAATTTTCTTCTATCATTTGAAAACACGTTTTCATGCAGCATCTCTTACATGTGTTCAGGTACTGAGATTTATTTTTCTCATCGCTTGTTTAAGTTTGGTCTTAACAAATTACAAATGTTTTAATGAAACAATATATGTTAATAACACAATAGGTTATTCATATGACAAAAGAATACGATCCAGGTTCCCCTCAAGTTCCTAACTTTGTCCTGTCAAAGTTTTGCACTCGTCCGTAGACAGATTTTTATTTGGTTTGTTAAAATGTGCTATTTAATAATTGGAACCGGTTAGGAAACCAGTACAGTATGGATTTTCATTTTTTTGTTGTTTTTTTATTTTATTTTATTTTTATTTTGTTATTTATTTATTTATTTAGAATGGTATTTAAGTCATTGTTTGAGCATATTCTCGTTAGCGAAATAAAGCATACCGTGACCTGGTATTTTACATGATTTATAATAAATGTGCGAAAATAAATACAAATATTAGCGGTGTCAGACCCTGAGAGTATGTTGTTGGTTTTATATCGTTGCACGATAGGTGGCGCTTAGTCCAATATATTAGACGTTACAGGCTTGTTATAGTTTTTGTCGGTCAAGCCTGACGTCTAATAGTTATTGCTCAAAAACGCATAGCATCATAAAAAATTCAAAAAATGTCTATTGTCCTGCCTTTCAAGCTTTATTCAAAAGCTTATCATATTTTCTTTCAATTTCATGCTCAATCATACACAAAAACTGTCAAACGATGAAACTTATCAATTTAAAATCAAATATAAAACATCAATCAATTTTTGTCTATCAGCCATACTGGTTAAGCAAGGTGCTTTACAGATTGATTCCAAATTTTTGAACGGAAAAATATATTCGAACACACTGACGGTGCATGGGCAATTATTTCGTTAAAAAAATATTCCGTTAGATTGTTTCTGACTCAGTTAAAACGCTTGCATTTGAATTAGCCAATCAGATTTCGCGCACTTTACGGCCGCCATTTGTTTATCGGCTGTAAAAAGGAATTGAAATACATGAGAGGATTTAATCATGATTTTTCGGATGTGACAGTTTAATTATTTTGACAAAAGGTATTTATTTTTTAGTTTTGTTCATAAATAGGTCAAAAAATATGTATTTACACGCTGTCTTCATTGTTTTTCGTTCCGCCCGATTTTCTGGCGGAACATGCTATGGGTTTTTGAGCAATTTCGATACATGACGTTGCTTTGCCAAGAAGCAAAAATATCTCAAAGCGACGTCATATTTATAGGACTAGGTGGCGCTAAACAATCATGGCGGCAAATAAGGTGAAAGTCAGCAAATTATCATTAAATTTCGCATATTGATTAAATTAACAAGTAGGAGTTGAAATCAACAAGAAAAAAAAAATAGTTTTATATGCAAATTCACTCTGTAATGGTTTTGATACATGACACCCTGTGGGTGTTCGGTGATTGACAAATAAAATTCTCAGTTGGTCGTCCAAAATGTGTGCAATACCTGTACTGATCCTTTATTTATATTAGGTCGACTGTTCGAAAAACAGGGAGAGCTACCTTACCCAGTAAGCGTCGGTGCCACATTCGTGAAGTTTTTGCGTGCCGGTCAGAGGCGTTCGGCACATTTTCATTGCCAAGAATGATCAAATTCATATAGAATAATCTCCCCTTAATCATCAGAACAATGTCAAATTATGTAAACAAGACCTATAATATGAAATTAGGTGCTACCTATGGCGCGGAAAAGCTCTTATGAATTTAGCAGTGTGATCTTTCTTGAAGGCATTTTGTACCATAAACAAAACGAATAAATTGGTAGTGGTCAACCTATCATCAGATCGCTCGGATTATTCCGAAAATCTCCGAACGTAAAGGGGGACCTCTGCGCATGCGTCGAAGTTTGGAAAATCCCGTCCGCCATTTTTTGTTAATCTCTAATCACAGTTATTTTTTTTAATGTGCTAACTCATCAAAAAGGATATGTTAAAGTAACTTTTTTTATTTATAATCGTAACTAAAATTCTTATCAATGAAATGCAGGTTTATTTTCTGATTTTGTACATCATTCTTTCACCGGAAGTTTACTTAGCATGCATCTGCTAGCAATAGTCTGAATTATGTAGACGCTCATTTAAAGTGCTATGATATCTATATTTAGCTCAAAAGGATTTCAAAATGGCGGCGCCCAGTTAATTAAGGATTTTTTGGCTTGCAGCCATGGCGCAAAACCAAATTTTATATGGGGAAAAATTGTTCCGGTTAGGTTTGGGTTTTCCCGTTTACCTCTGGGTTTTTGGCATGATTGAAAGGGAAACCAAACTGCAATCGTGCCAATTTGCCCAATTTTCGGGCCTTTTTTCCCTCACTCTTTCCCGGGTTAAAAGATAATAACCCCTGTAGTTCCGATTGCAATCGTGACAATTCGGGCGATTCCGTCATACTGCGGAATCAGACGAAGTAATTATTACTGAAATCTAAGCTATTTTAGTTACTTCGGTAATCCCAGTTTGTTTATATAAATAGGATTTCTATTTTTACTTGATTTATCGGTTTAAACCGTAATAAATTATAAACGAAATTGTTCCGTTTTAATTGTTTTTCAAGACGCAAAACTTAGTTTCTTTTACAATTGTTTTTTGTCTGTATTAGTTTTATACACTGTAGTACTTAGTATTCCGTCTTCAAAGGGTGGTCCTGCTTACAAAATCACGCATGATCGAGTTATATTTAGATATACTGAACTTCTTGGTGAGGTAATCTAAAAATAGCCCATGCATATCATTAACCTTCCCACTCCTCGCAGCGGTTACTTCCCCTGAGCTGTACAGTTAAAGTAGCAAAGCGTGACGTAACAGCTGTGAGGAGTTTGGTGCTGATATCGTCTATTTGTGATCGTGTAACATAGTTGATACATGCTTATTAATTGGTACCATGTAACGAAGTATTTTAGTGCATTTACTTGTCTATAAAGCAAAGGAATGATTTCGCTGCGAAAAAGGGGAAATGAAATGTGTACACTTGTTTTCCTTCAGTATCACGTTAGTATTTTTACGATTGATCATTTTCTTTATTAGTTTTATACAATAGAGAATAGATTTCAAATCGTTTTGACAAAAAATATTCGGTTTTCCAAAAAAAAAACCCAACTAAATAAACCCTTTATGATATACAAATACCGTAATTAAAAAAAAATGTGATAATAAATTGAAACCAAAAAAACACACAATTTTAAAGGGTTGGGATGAAGGCACAACTGTGCAAGCCTTTCCTTTTAAAAGGAAACTTTTTTTCACAGCTCATTAGGTATAGGATATATATTTTTTTGAAATTTTCATTTACTTTAAATTTGATTTCATTTGAATTGATACGCATCATACATGTTATCTAAGAGCGCTACAGCCCATGCGGGGCCTTTGGCCCCGCTCGGACTTTCCGCGTATAACTTGCCTTCGCGACTTTCCCCGTTATGTTTAACATTTTGCTCATGCATATTTTTAAAAGATGACCTATTTTCAATTGAGTTATGGTTATCTTGCAGTACTCATTTATTGCCTTACACTAATAGGACTAGTTACAAAAAGGTAGCCATTTTTTTTCCAATTAAGCAATATCTGGAAGCAAACCTCCAAACTGTGCAAGGTACTTTTATCCCAGCATGGCTAGAAGGCCTGCCAACAAAAGAAGTTTAGGGAGTATATAGGTGTCAGCCTACCGGTCAAACCAATTTAACAGGTTTCTGGACTTTGTATATATATATAGCAAACTTATTGTAGGTTTCTCCTCATTTGTGAAGAAATAAAATTCCCCCTCCTATTGCAATTTTCCCCCTCCAAGGGACATCAACCCCCTTCCACCAAAAGTGGAAATAAACACTGCAGTATGATGTAGAAGTATGTGAAAACCAAGTTGGGAATGCTTTTGGACCCTCTAGGTCACTATTACTAAAAATAGAAAAATGATTTCCAAATAATAACTAGAGTTAGGACTTAGGTATTATAATCAAATATTGTATATATCAACCTTTTATGAAAACTCAAGTTGGGATTGTTTTTGGACACCTAGGGGTCAAGGTCACTGTTACTATAAATAGAAAAATGGTTTTCAGACATGAACTAGAGTTAGAAATAGGATATTGTAATCAAACTTGGTGTATAGCAAGCTTACATGTATATATCAAGAACCAGGTTGGAATTGCATTTGGACTTGCTGGTTAAAGGTCAAGGTCACTGTTACTAAGAATAGAAAAATGCTTATCCATACATTTTTTTTTACAAAGATAATGGTTGATTACTCTCTTTTTTAACAAGGCAATTAATTTTAATAAGTACACAGATGAAACATCATAAAATATAGCCTTAGGTAGAGTTAGATATTGCTTTAGACTGCTTATTTTTTTAGGAAAGTTAAGGTGGCAGCTGGGGGTACGAATCACCTTTGGTGATAGCTCTATTTATTACTCATTTATCTATCTGCAGGAGGCAATAGCAATAGTGCTTGATGTGGGACCCTCGATGAACTCTGCCCCACCAGGTGTGGCTACACCCCTAGAAACAGCCTTGGATGCTATTACAATGATTCTACAGAGAAAGGTTTGAGTATTACCAGATGTGTTATTTTTTTATCACTGAATAATTTCCATCTTCAATTTTTTTCTCCTCAAAAATTAATATTATCTATATGTAACATTATATAATTTTTAATTTGTAATTTTTAAGACCCGACTGTTTACTTTAAAGTATAGACACTGTACGGATTATTACAGCAACATGTTTGGTTTATACAGAATTTATTTAAAATTTGATTATGTAGGAAGCTTTCAAACACACTCTCATATCCGTTTCTGGATCTTACCAGCACTTGGCAATGAGTGTAAAGTTTCTTGCTCAAGGAAACAACGACTTGCTTCCGAAAGGATTTGAACCCAAACAGAAAGCAATCCTTATATAACTAATCAAACCCGTTGACCACTCGGCCATACCACCTCAGCTACATGTTAATTGCTTAAAAGAATGTTTTCCTCTTTGATTTTATATGAAAGTGAAATCTTAATGAATTGAAGTATTTGTTAAGATTTTTCCATGGAAAGTAAAGTTTAAGTTGATTTTGTCACATGTAGTCACTGAGACAAAAGAAGAAAACTTGCATGTAATCTTGTATATGTTTTAGATGTTTGAAACAAATGCTTTTTGTTACTTTTTTCTCCAGTCAGTCATTATTATGATTTGCAAAAGTTATTTTATTGAATTTAAGTTTTGAAAATATTCTTATTTGTAAATCTTATGCCTACTCTACAAATTTTTGTGTGATAAGCCAATTTTGCATACTTTTCTACAATATAGGGAAGAAAAGGAATTGCTCTGTTTGATTGAGCCTGTTCATGGATGGTACATACAGGATACTGTCCAATTGCCAGTTAGTACGGGCTTAAGCAAAATTCATTGAACCTTTAACACTTAAATAAGATTAATTTGTTATTTTTAAAGTAAAAGTCAAACAACAAGTCATGTAGACATATGAGCGGCGTCACGACAAAACCAACATAGTGCGTTTCCAACCAACATGGATCCAGACCAGCCTGCGCATCTGCGCAGTCTGATCATGATCCATGCTGTTCGCTTACCAACCCTATTACAAGTAGAGAAACTGATAGCGAACAGCATGGATCCTGATCAGATTGAGCGGATGCGCAGGCTGGTCTGGATCCATGGTGGTCGCAAACGCATTATGTTGGTTTTGTCGTGACCCTGCTCATATGTATAAATTTGATATTTTGTTTTAGATGTTTGCAGAGTCAAAAGATGAGATAGCTTTGATATTGGTGGGCACTGATGAAACAGATAACCCTCTGGCTAATGGAGAATGTTATGAACATATATCTATAGCTAATCCAATGGGCATAGTTGACTTTGACTTCTTACAGTTGGTACAGAATGACGTGAAGGCAAGCAGTACTGCTGGAGATTGTATCCTTATATTATGTTTGTTTAGATTGACCATTCTAAACAAAGGAAGGGTAAATGTACTCACCCAGGTGTTGGGGTCGGCTTTACACTTTGGTTAAGTTTTTGTGTGCATGTTGGTATATCCAAAACCACTGAAGGGAATTAGTTGAAACTTCCTTAGGTAGAAATTATACTTTTATTGCAGAAATTAGGGATGGCAACGAGTAACCGGTTAACCGAGTACTCGATCGAACGTCCGAATATCGGTTAACAAAATTGATATTCGATTGCTCGGAAAAAAAAAATATTTTCTTCTTTTTTTGCGATTTAGAAAGATTGGTGTATCCAATTAGTTCAGAAATTCGGAGGTGTGCATCTTCATAAATACACGTTAAATGCAATCAAAACATCTTTGCAGAGGTGCGAAAATTATATCATAAATTTAACGAGGCGATCAATAGTTTGACACGCGCACCTGTGTCGCTTATGTCATCCAGCCTCTTATGATATTTAATTACCTTTAATTGTGTAGCCGAAGTAACTGTTTTGAAAACAACAAGGGCCGATTGTTACCATGAATGTAAGAATAAAGGTAACTAGTATTTAGACCAAGTTAAACTTTTGGTGCCGCCGACCAGTCTATATTATTTCAAGAAGAAGGTGTTGGTATTGTGTGATCACTGGAAATCATCCGAGTAACCGAGTACTCGATCGGAAAAATGACCGAGTACTCGAGTATTGATTTTGGTATTCGTTGCCATCCCTAGCAGAAATGAATTGAAATCTAGGAATTTTTACTGAATATGTCTAATTTGGATAAGAGAATGCACAAACTATTGTTTGGAAGCTGCATTCCCATTTACTGATCAAGTTCATTTGCTCTTTCTTAAAGACTGCCATTTTTGTTTTAAATAACACTATGCCCTAAATACCGTATAAGTGGTTTTTTCTGCGGTGACTTTATTTCTGCGTTTTCTGCGGTCAGTTTCAGCACTGCAGAAATAAATACCGCAGAATATTTCTCCTTGTTCATTTTTTAACGATTTATGTCCTACATTATGACCTGTTTCATCTAAAGTAATAACGACTAACAGATTATAACGGGTGATCGAGTTATATAAAATTGCTTTCGGCTAAGTATGTAATATGTGCTTGTAAGGATGTACCTATTGTTAATTATGCCAATTTATGAAAAAGATATTTAAACATCATAGTGTTTGCCTAAAAAGATTTGTTAACCACTAAATCATTAAAACCAGTTTAACCCTTATACTGCTAAATAATCGTCGTATACATTAATTGTTGTCTGATTTACGACAAACTTCTATTTATTTTATTAAATCATAGATACTGCCGAGGTAAATTTTTCACACGTCATTTCACGCTTATCAAAAGATGCATGCTGTCTATTGTTGCACATTATATTTGTGCAAGCAAACAATATAATTATTTGTAATTACTATAATATAGTTTTGCGGTGACGACGATAAACAAAATTTTATTACGGATGTGTACATGCAAATAAAATAGTTACAGTAATGTGAATTAGACTTTGATAAGATGAGCCGCAGAATTTAAATCACGTTTTGTCCAAAGACTGTGCCGCAGAAATAAAGTCCGCAGAAATAAAAACATGCCAAAATTTGGAAAAAAACGTAGAATTTGGAGCCCGCAGAAAAAACCACTTATACGGTAGTATGTACATGGTTCGCACGGGCCTTGAAAAGTCCTTGAATTTGGTTTCAACCTTGAAAAGTCCTTGAATTCAGGGTTGCCTTGAAAAAACACTAAAATTGTCCTTGAATTTCAGTAAACCCCCTTGAATTTCGGTAAAATGCCTTGAAAATCCAAAAGGGTATAAAACCTGTCGCTGTAAAGGTCAGGCAAATTTCCGCTACAAATCGGACATGTGAACGAAGGCAGCCCGATCGAGTGCGCCCATTTGGATCTGTTTTAGTAGTGTTGAGCCAGCGTTACGGTTTTGGCACGGATTTTAACAAGCACTTGTGTATGACGTCATCGCAAATTGTGTACAAAATGTCAGCTTCCATTGCGAAGTAAAAAATGGGAAAATACACTAAGAAATGTACGTTTCAGCTCAAATGGCTTCAACAATACAGTTGGGTAAAACAAGTTATACAAGACCCACGAAAAGCACAATGTACCATGTGTATGAAAACCATCGATTTGTCGCAAATGGGAGAGAGTGCATTAAGGTGATTCTGCTTTGTCAGCCATTTTTTGTGTCGCCTCTACGGAGTAGTGGCGACATATAGGGATCACTTCTCCGTCGTCTGTCTGTCCATCTGTCTGTCCGTCCGTCTGTCCGTCCGTCCGTCACAAAACTTGTCCCGACTACTCCTCATAAACTACTGGTGCAATTTCATCCAAACTTTACAGGAATGATCAGTACCAAGTCTAGTTGTGCATATTGTCAGCATTTTCCGGTTCAATGATTTTTGTCAGAGTTATGGCCCTTTAATAATTTTTAATTTTAAAGTTTGTCCGGACCACTTCTCTTATACCACTAATGCAATTTCAATGAAACTTTACAGGATTGATCTGTAGCTCAAGTCCTTGCGCATATTGCACGGGTTTTCCGGTTGAATGATTTTTGGCCGAGTTATGGCCCTTTGATAAAAAGGTTTCTTTTTCTGTGTGTTGCCAGATACACAAAAGCTTGTCCGGACTACTCCTCATAAACTACTGGTGCAATTTCATCCAAACTTTACACGAATGATCAGTACCAAGTCTAGTTGTGCATATTGTCAGCATTTTCCGGTTCAATGATTTTTGTTTGAGTTATGGCCCTTTAAAAATTTTTATTTTTAAAGTTTGTCCAGACTACTTCTCTTATACCACTTATGCAATTTCAATGAAACTTTACAGGATTGATCTGTAGCTCAAGTCCTTGCGCATATTGCACGGGTTTTCCGGTTGAATGATTTTTGGCCGAGTTATGGCCCTTTGATAAAAAGGTGTTTTTTTCTGTGTGTTGCCAGATACGCAAAAGCTTGTCCGGACTACTCCTCATAAACTACTGGTGCAATTTTATCCAAACTTTACAGGAATGATCAGTACAAAGTTGTTAGTCTAGTTGTGCACTGTCCGTCTGTCTGTCCGTCTGTCACAAAATTTGTCCCAACATGAAATTGGCCATCATGAGGCGACACATGTGATTACTGATCGCTCTTGTGTTTTCACTATGTGGGTCCAAAGTGAAAGTAGGCCTAAATTCATATAACAACAAAGCTCACATTGTTATATGATGAGCCATTTGCAAGGACACTTCCAGTTCTATGTTTTAAAGACTATTTTAAACAAAAATAAAAATGATAACAATAAGAAAAATTACCTTGAATGTGCTACATTTCTGAAGACCAAAAACATTCTGTTGCAAAGTTTTATGCAAATTTCATGAATGGCAAAATCCTTTTTAAAGTCTGTTTTAGTGCCTACAAAAGCTACTTTTTGCAGAAAATACAAAAAACTTTAAAAAATATAAACCTTAGGAAAGTAGTTTATCTGACCTTGAAAAAACATGGCCACCATGACATGTGTAAAAAAGTAGTACCATGAAAATAAACATCATTTATCTATCTCTTGTGTACATGACAAACAGACACACTTCACTGTTACACATAAAAAAGGTTAGATTTTAAATTTTGATTGTGTTTTCATTTTAATTGTAGTTCATAAGGCTATAAATGATGATTGTTTTCTTGCACTACTTTTTTACAAAAAATAATGGAGGCCATGTGCTTAGAAGGACATGAGATATGGATTTATTTGGAGTTAAGTTTTGAAAGATTTTTGTATTTGCTGCAAAAAATAGCTTTTGTAGGCACTAAAACAGACTTATAAAAGGATTTTGCCATTCATGAAATGTGCATAAAACTTTGCTACAGAATGTTTTTGGTCTTCAGAAATGTAGCACATTCAAGGTAAATATTCTTATTGTTATCATTTTTATTTTTGTTTATAATTGTCCTTAAAATATAAACCTGGAAGTGTACTTTCAAATGGTTCATCATTTTAAAATAAGAGCTTTGTTGTTATATGAATTTTGGCCTACTTTCACTTTGGACAGACTTTGTGAAAACAAACATGGCTGACAAAGCGGAATCACCTTAACATCGCATGCGAGGGGTGCAAAGCACCTAAAAAATCTAGACATCAAGTCTTCATTGACGAAGTGTGGCCTTGCATTTGTCAGACAGGAAGGAACTATAAATGTCAAAACTGAAAATTGCATTAGATCTGATTCAAATAATAACATTGTGCCATCCCAATCCACAACGGAAACTGTGCATGACATGACAATACCACCCCCACCCACTTCTAGTAATCATTGATTTGTGACTGAATCAAACATTCTAAGAAAGGGCTTCAAAGAAAAGAAACTGGAAGTTGAGGAAATTGGAAGAGAAATCCAAAAAAGAAAGGAAAAACTAGATAGAGTTGTGTGAATTTACTCAATCACCTATATGTTACAGTTTTGGTGTTCATATATTCTACTGACTGTGCTGATTTTCTTAATATAGTCACTGTTTTGCAATTCTAGTCATTTGAACCTTAAATTGAAATACACAAGTTTTATTTACATGTTTTATATCACAGATATGGTTGTAAAAGTATAATTTTAAATAAGATCAATTGCAATAAAAATGTATATCACAGATATGGTTGTAAAAGTATAATTTTAAATAAGATCAATTGCAATAAAAATGTATATCACAGATATGGTTGTAAAAGTATAATTTTAAATAAGATCAATCGGGAAAAAAATGCCTTGAAAATGACAATTTTACCTTGAAAAGTCCTTGAAAAGTCCTTGAATTTTGATTTGAGAATTTGGTATGAACCATGATGTAGACTTTTCTGCGTGTAGTCAATAAATATTTATTTTACATTTAAGAAGAGACAGTATAGCAATTATCAGTATTTTCCAAAAAACAAATTTAAGCTTAATATATGACCTTAACTATGTCTAGTTCTTGATGGAATAGTGGTAGGAATGGACCATCTAGTTAATGCCATGCAGTGAGTATCAGAATAATAATATCTGTCATATGTTGTGATTCAGATTGGAAATGGAATATCCGTTCCAAGGGGACCCTGCCCATTGGGCTGTAACAAGCTTACAATAGTGTATGAATTTACAACTTTAATAGAAACAGGGAGATGATGTCATCCTAAGCACATAGTTCTGTTCTCAAATGACGTCATTATAATGCGGTTCATTCATTATATGCACTAAAATGACGTATGGCAGTGCCACAACTCCTCTGTCACCACCCATGCCAGATGAAATTTCCGGCATGTGTAAAACTCACGGAAACATCAGTCTGCTATGCATGAAAAGAATGTACGTTTTTTTTCTCAGCAACTTTAGGGACTCCCAGTATTGGTTATTTTTACAATGTTTTAGACAAATTGGGAAAAATTGGCAACATACTGTGTACATAAAAAAAGACAAAGAATATTTTGTTGTATGTTTCACTCATCAACACAAAGGTGTATTACAATTGGGAATGCAAGATAACAATTTTCAATGGCACAGTACAGTTAAATGTAACGAAATGACAGTAAAATTACTTATTTTATTTTTTACTGCACTAAGGTGATGAAATAGCATACAGCATATTGTTTTTAATTTAACAGTCATTGTAAATTATTCCTGGATGTGTAGAACTTTCACTCTGGATTTTGCTAGGAGCATGGTGAAGTTTTAGCGACAGTCCGATATGAACAAAAAGACATGTTGTCGTTATTTCATGGTGAAGTGTTGGTTGTAGTTCGATATGGTTTAAAATATGTGTTGTCATTATTTCACAATGAAGTGTTAATTGTAGTACCATAAGAATAAGAAAACGTGTTGTTATTATTTCATTGTGTAGTGTTGGTTAAAGTCTGACTAAGAAATAAAAAGAAATGTTTGTCATTATTTTATGGTGAAGCTTTTAGCGATAGTCCCATTACGAATAAAAAGAATGCTTGCTTATTTAATGGTGAAGTGTTGGTTTTGTACTCCGATAAGAATGAAAATATATATGTTGTCATTATTTCATGGTGATTGTGTTTGGTGATAGTCCGATAAAAATAAAAAGATATGTTGTCATTATGTCATGGTAATGTGTTAATTGTAGTACAATTTGAATAAGAAAAACTGTTGTCATTATTTTCAGGGGTAAGAAGGGGTTTGCCAACAAGCGGCTCATATTGATGACAGATCTCGGTGGAGAATTTGGAGATGATCAGCTTGATAATATTATTGCCAGCATAAAAAAACTCCGAGACTGAACTCAACGTCATGTGAGTCATTACTTTAAATCAAGCATTCTTTGAAATGGTTTTTTTTCATTTGTGAATCGGTTGTGTTGCGAATTCAATATTCCACATAAGTTTTGACAACATCATAAGTTTTACAAAATGCATACACTATACAAACTGAAATACAAAAATCAATTGTCTATAAGTTTTGGTCACTTTTAAATAATGAATACAGAAACTGATTTTAAAATAATTAATGTATGCAAATGTTTTATTTAGATAAATATTAAGGTGTTGATTGTTTACTTACAGTTTATTCCCAATTCATTTTTTGCTAATTAAAACATTCAACAAAATGCTATCAAAATATTCTGACAATATCAGCATTGTTTATTTTTCAGTTGTATTTATTGTATATTTATAAACACAGTAATTGCTACTTATCTGATACTGATAATAAACTGTTCAATTATATTGTAAAAAAAAAAAATGAAAGCAAATTTATTTTGATTTCCTTTCTTTACTCATATAAAGTAAATCCAGGGAGAGGAACTATATAAAGTTTTCTTTCATTCTATTCCCTTCAATTTTATGTAACAATTATATAAATATAACGTGTAATATATGTAAAAAATGTAATATGTAAATATTGAAATAAAATATGTTTAAAACTAAAGTAAAATCTACTGAAAATTGTTATAAACTACCTAAAATTGAATCAGTTTATGTATAATTATATGTAGTAAGTAGCGGAAACCATGTCAGAATGCTGCTTACTTTTGTTTGACCTTTATTTATTTATTACAAATGATCAAGTGGTGAAATTTCCAAAAATAAAATTGAGGATTTTTGATATGGTGTTCCATTTGGAAAAATGCCTTTACTCTGCCTCTACAAAATGTATAATTTGCATAAAAAAGTTATTTTTATATATTGATAGTTCTTCTCATTTAAGTGCTTATACAGTAGCATCTGTATGATTAAATATTGTTTTGTTATTCATTTAATAAAGTGGACCAGATTTTGATGATGATGATGAGGAAGATCATGGTGATGGTGATAAGGGCGGGGCACAGAACGGGGCAGCCAAACCCAAAACTCCACAACAGCGTGCTGGCACAGCTCTGATCAAACATATAGTAGAAGAGGTTGATGGGGAGTGTTATTCTTTTAGGTAATGCCAACAATCAGTTATTATTAATTTATTGTACAATTAAAATCAAATATTGACATTGGCAATAAGGCAGATGTGCATTATGAAAAATGTAAAAAACTAAAAAGTCAATATGAATAACCAAGCTATATTTTTGAAAAAGAAATAATTAGATTTTAAGATAGGCAGTGATTGGAAAGTGTTACGCATATGGACATTTTATGTATAAACTGCAAAAAAAGTTGATGTAATCATCTCAAAAGGCTTGTTAAATGTACCACCCCCTTTGAGTGCTTACAGTATAGTAAAGATTTTGTTACAGGGACAATTCCTCAGTTTAAAAACAAACCCACTTATTATTTTGTGAACTGATAAAGAAGGCTAAATGACAGAAATTTGTAGTTTTGTTTTCTAGATCTTGTAATTAACTTCCTTATTTTCAGTATTTTTTAAATTGGGGGCAAAAAAACATTGAAACATAGAACCTGCTTGTTACAAGCTTTGTAGAATGTTTCTATGTTATATATTTGCAGTGAGGCATTGCCAGCTCTCTCCTACTTTCAGTCTAGACAAGTGAGACCAACAGCCTGGAAATGCCCTCTAGAAATAGGAACAGATCTTAAAATACCTATAAATGGCTATGTTAAGGTGAGAATATGACTGAAGTTCAAATTATTAAATATTACGATGGTTTATGATATATTACAATGGTCAAGGCATCATAGTAAAGGTTCAGGTATCTTTGTAGCCCTGCTTTGACTTATTCTTTGTCAAAGATCAAGGTCACTTAAACTTATTTGAGTTAAACTGGAGATAACTTGTTGCGGAGGTTGGTCATGACCAGAAGTTTGTGAAACTTATCATTCATAATACCAGGTATGATGTGTCTTATTAATGTAACACTTCACTTTTATAAGGTATGCATACTTTTGTAAATATACCACTATGACAAAAATTAAGTTTTGGAAAAAACTAACCCATTTCCACTTAACTGAACAATTATTGGTGAGAAATGTGAAATTCATGCCAATTTTGGACAAGAGTACATGTATGTAACTTGTTCATTAATTGTCATCTACATTTAACTATGCGCCAGGTTTTACTTGAATGCTTTAAAACACCTGTCATATTTCATTTTTGTTAATCCTGTTTCAATTCTACAAATAATGACTAGCCTTGACCTATAAATTAAGGTGAAAGATTTCAAGTTAAAGCAGTCCTGGAAGAAAGTTTATGCTAAGGACACTGACATGGAGGTTGGAACTTTAAGAACTTTTCACAAGAACGATGAAGAAGAAACAGAAGTTGAAAAAGAGGATATGGTAGAAGGTAGGTGGTGTAATATTTGTTTTAATTGTTAGAGTTTAGCCACAAACATATACTTCTATCCAGCTAGATTTAGAAAGGTTTGTGGCTCGACTTAAGTGTCCACTCATGCTTAAGATAAATATTTACCCATATGCCCCGAAGGGGTTACTATTAGACATTATTACATCACGGTTACTAAAAGACATTATTGCGGAAATATTACATCACAGTTACTATTAGACATTATTGCAGAAATATTACATCACAGTTACTATTAGATATTGTTGCAGAAATATTACATCATGGTTACTATTAGACATTATTGTGGAAATATTACATCACAGTTACTATTAGACATTATTGTGGAAATATTACATCACGGTTACTATTAGACATTATTTTGGAAATATTACATCACGGTTACTATTAGACATTATTGTGGAAATCTTACATCACGGTTACTATTAGACATTATTGTGGAAATATTACATCACGGTTACTATTAGACATAGTTGCGGAAATATTACATCACGGTTACTATTAGATATTATTGAAGAAATATTACATCATGGTTACTATTAGACATTATTGCAGAAATATTACATCACAGTTACTATTAGACATTATTGTGGAAATATTACATCACAGTTACTATTAGACATTATTGCAGAAATATTACATCACAGTTACTATTAGACATTATTGCAGAAATATTACATCACAGTTACTATTAGATATTGTTGCAGAAATATTACATCATGGTTACTATTAGACATTATTGCAAAAATATTACATCACGGTTACTTTAAGACATTATTGCAAAAATATTACATCACGGTTACTATTAGGCATTGTTGCCGAAATATAACATCACGGTTACTATTAGGCATTGTTGCCGAAATATTACATCACGGTTACTATTAGACATTATTATGGAAATATTACATCACGGTTGAAAACTTTATTTCCTGTGCTACTCTCCTCTTGTATTTGTTCTGGTCATTAAAATAGCTTTTTGTTACAGGACATCGCTATGGAAACACGTTGGTACCTATGACAGATGATGATAAGTTAAACATGAAATACAAGGCAGAGAAATGTTTCAAAGTTCTAGGATTTACAAAGGCAGAAAATGTAAATATTTCTTTAAGTAGTTTTTGTGCATTATAATAAGTTAACATATTTTATTGTTAAGACTTAGTATATATTTAAGATGAAATGTCCTGGTAAGATTTTTTAACTAAAAACTTCAGTTGTAGTCAATTTTGTATTGTGAAAAAAGAAATGAAAGGCATTGTTTATATTCAATGTAAAGATAAGAGAACGTCTGTGGCAAAATGGTACAGGTTGTTTACTTACCACTTGCCCCTCCCCACTGTGGGTTCGATTCCTGACAGGGTCTTTGGATAATTTTATGTGAAGAAGCTATCCAGCTAGCCTACATAACAGTGCCTGTTTGTGCCTGCAATAATGCACTAAGGGCACCTGAGCTCTTCCTCTACCAATAAATCTGGAAAGCCTCTATATGATCTATACTGTGTTGGTGCAACGTAAAACTTAACCCCCCCCCCAAAAAAAAGTTAGGTAAAGGTAGATGCCAGTGTCTATTCTAGGAGGGTCGATGGGGGGATTCACCCCTATTTTTGAGAATTCACCCCTATTTTTTGAGAGGACGGGGAAAATTTTACATAGACAAAGAAGGAAAAAGATCAACAAATGTAATAAATTCTCACTTTTCGATAAAAATCCCCCCTGTTTTTCGAATCCTAGAATAGACACTGTAGATGCTGTTTCAATATATATGATAATCATGTGTAGAATGAGACACAAATTTAAAGCACTTTTATTTATTTCCTCAAACTTTTGAACTTGGATATTCCGGTTAAATTTTAAAATTTGAACCTATACAAGTTTATAATAATAAAATAAAGAAATCCACAAAAAGAATCTTTTGGTTTATTTCTAGGTAAAAAGACACGAGATGATGGGTGATGGTGTTATGACTGTAGTAGCAGAAAAAGGGGATGAGGTAATGTGTTACTATTTATTAGCTTTTGTGATCGCTTTTCGTCCGGCGTCCCTCCGTCGTCCGTCCATAAACTTTTACTTTAAATGACATCTCCTCATAAACCACTAAGCCAATTTCATCCAAACTTTACAGGAATGTTCCTTTGGTGGTCACCTTTAAAAATTGTTCAAAGAATTTAATTCCATGCAGAACTCTTGTTGCCATGGCAACTGAAAGAAAAAACTTAAACTTAAAATAGCTAGAGTTTAGATATTAAGCATGAAACATCTTCTAGTGAGTGTCTACAAAATTTGTTCAGATAAAAGCCCTGCGGTCAAAATTGGCCCTACCCAGGGGGTCATTGATTTTCTTATATGTGTATAGCAAAAACTTAAAAATCTTCTTGAAAAAAAAAAAACCCAAATAGCTAGAGTTTAGATATTAAGCATGAAACATCTTCTAGTAAGTGTCTACAAAGTTTGTTCAAATAAAAGCCCTGGCCCGGCCCCAGGGGTGTCATTGTTTTTAACTATATGTGTATAGTAAAAACTTAAAAAAAATCTTCTTTTAAAAAGCCCAATGAGCTAGAGCTTAGATGTTTAGCATGAAACATCTTCTTATGGGTGTCTACCAAGTTTGTGCAAATAAAAGCCCTCGGGTTAAATTGCCCTGCAACGTTGGGTTGGGGGGGGGCCTATATACAGGTTGAGCGACCTCTACATAAATATTGTTACTATTCATAGTTCAACATTCTGTTAGGTAATGTGTTACTATTTATAAACATTCTATGAGGTATTTATAAACATTCTATGAGGTAATGTGTTACTATTTACAGATAAACATGCTGTTTAATATCTTGAAAAGGATATCAGTGTCTGCAGAGGTCACGCCTTATATATCTTTTGAATAAATTGGATACTTTTAAAAGTATAGTTTAACATAACTTATTTATTTGCTTGACAAAATATTAAAGTGAATTTAAGTTATTATATGCTATAAATATATATAATATTTTCATGCTATTATCAGAGTTCCAGATAACGTGCGTATCGGCGTATTTTACGCTTCAAAAGCAGCTAAATACGCACCATATTTCAAATTTGTTGCGTTCATTTACACACGCTATAAATTAAATACGCAAAGAATGAAAAATCGAAGCGTATTTGGTGTGTACTTTCATTTTCGAAACAGCTGATTCCATTTCCGTTTAACAGTTGACTGTGTATCTTTTTCCGTTTAATACCCGCCAAAATACTTCCAACTACTTTTCATTCTATAAACCAGTCAAATTATGTCTTAATCGCGTAGACGCTTGGTAAAACGTGTGGCTTGATTTCCATTTATAATTGCAAGCGTTTGTTAATAAAGACGTAAATCATGGCTGCTTCCAAAAATTGACAATTTTTTAACGCAACTCAGTTACACACTAAAACAATTGTGAATCCTATTGTTGAAGACATTTTAGATTGTGTATTTAAAACGGAAAGGGCGCACATAATTGTGAATCGCAACACACAACTGGTACTGAAGTACGAATGAAATATCTGACTTGTCATAAATTTAAAGCTGGCAATGTATCGTATCGATTTATTCAGGGAATAGACATAATTATACACATACAATTTTATCACAGAAATCAACTTGCATATATATAAAAACACACAAATAAATGCACAGAAATAATTATAAGATTAATTAATAAGTATGTTCTATGTAACCCTAGGATTGCCCATTAAGCTAAAAGCTTATTTCCAATGGGGTCCATTTTCTGTAAAATTATTACACTAACTTACATAATAATAAATGAGTTATAAAGAAGTTAAAATTAATGACAATTTTCAATAGTCAAGACACATTTTTCAATATAATAAGACAAGTACATTGTACACAAACAAAATGAAATAAATTTCGTTTAAACTAAAACATATTAAGTACACATAAACACATAAACATGTATGGGCTAATGAAGGTGCAATTAACATGCAGAAATCGGCAATTGATTGATGATTATTTGTAATGTTACTGTTTATGTATTGTCACCAATTTTTGTTGTAAACAATATAAAATAAAATAAGAATATGGTAAAGGCCTTTCAATTGAAGTGAATTCACGCTGAATATCTGCTAAATTAATACAAAATAAATATCTTTAATGTATTTTCATTAAAAAATATTTTATTTTCAAAGGATCATATTATTTTTGTACAAAAAAGTAAGTCATTTAATTGTACCCTTTAGATTTACGATATATTCAAATTTACCCCCACATTCTGAAAAGTGGGGGTAATTACCCCCAGTGTAAAAAAATTATCTGGAACTCTGTATTATGGTATATATATCAACGATAAATGTTTCTATGACAACAGGCAGCTGCTGTAGCATTATCAGCTGTTATAAATGCCTTGTACGAGACTAACATGGTTGCCATAGCGAGGAGAGTGTATAATGCAGCTTCTAGTCCTAGAGTGGGTTGTCTAATTCCACATATAAAAGCAGAATACGAGGTACGTATTATACAATGTTTGATTGTGAACAAAATAGAAATAATCCAAGCTTATTAAGCCGAGTAATTATAAATGCAATGGATGTATGTGATCTGTCACTATTTGCTTGTTGAAGAGTCCAAGCAAATCTTGTTAATATGTTATAATTCATTTGATGTAACTGTTGTCCATAATTTTTTTTCCTCTTGTGAAATACAAAATAGCACAAACATGGCATAGCATAGGTAGTAGAAAGCGCATAATGTTTGCATGCAAGTTGGTGTTGAAACTTCATGCAATGAGAATAGTCGAGTGTGCTGTATTATGAACAATTCTTGTTACATTGGGTGATTTAGGTATTATCATATACATATTGTTTGAGCTGACTGGTTTGCAGTAAATTTAGGAAACCTTCAACAGTAAGAGTTAAAAAAGTACCTTAAGTCCATTGCAGTGTTATATGTGAATAAAAGAACTAAGTGATTCATGTGTTACATTGTTGTTTATGGATATGTTATTATGGTCACTATCATTCATAGAGTTGTTATTATTTCATGGTCACTGTCATTCATAGAGTTGTTATTATTTCATGGTCACTATCATTCATAGAGTTGTTATTATTTCATGGTCACTGTCATTCATAGAGTTGTTATTATTTCATGGTCACTATCATTCATAGAGTTGTTATTATTTCATGGTCACTGTCATTCATAGAGTTGTTATTATTTCATGGTCACTGTCATTCATAGAGTTGTTATTATTTCATGGTCACTGTCATTCATAGAGTTGTTATTATTTCATGGTCACTGTCATTCATAGAGTTGTTATTTCATGGTCACTGTCATTCATAGAGTTGTTATTATTTCATGGTCACTATCATTCATAGAGTTGTTATTATTTCATGGTCACTGTCATTCATAGAGTTGTTATTATTTCATGGTCACTGTCATTCATAGAGTTGTTATTATTTCATGGTCACTGTCATTCATAGAGTTGTTATTATTTCATGGTCACTGTCATTCATAGAGTTGTTATAATTTCAGTGTTTATATTGGTTTGAGCTGCCCTTTATGGAAGATGTTCGACAGTTTACATTTGGATCTCTACCAGTGAAAGAAGAAAATCCAACAAATAAAAAATACAAACCTTCAGGTATTTATTGATATGTGAAATTTATTAGTCAGAGGTCACATTGGAGCTGACCATCTTTAATTTCTGATTTTCATGAAATAGGCTTCAGATGTATCGGTGGATTCTAATAAAATAAAGCAGGGCAAGATGATCTATATTTGTTGATTATAAGAATGCTGTTTTATCACTAACTGTGGCACTTGGCATTTTTGCTCTAATGTAGTTCTTGCAAGTTAAACCTGTATATAAACTGCATAAAATGAAAATGTAGACCGTTTACATCTATTTTAAAATTTATTACTAATTTCCGGTAAATACAAAACCTTTGACCATAAGCTGAATATCATCTGATATAAAAGATAATTATGCCCCCATTTCGAAGAAAAGGGGGTATATTGCTTTGCACTTGTCGGTCCGTCGGTCCGTAGACCAAATGGTTTCCGAGTGATAACTAAAGAACCCTTAGGCCTAGGAACTTCAAACTTGGTATGGTGATTGGTCATGACCAGTAGATGACCCCTATTGATTTTGGGGTCAAGGGGTCAAAGGTCAAGGTCACATTGACCTCTTGGGTAAAAACGGTTTCTGATCAATAACAAAAGAACCTTAAGGCCTAGGAACTTCAAACTTGGTATGGTGATTGGTTATGACCAGTAGATGACCCCTATTGATTTTGGGGTCAAGGGGTCAAAGGTCACATTGACCTTGTAAGCAAAAACGGTTTCCGATCAATAACTAAAGAACCTTAAGGCCTAGGAACTTCAAACTTGATATGGTGATTGGTCATGATCAGAAGATGATCCCTATTGATTTTGGGGTCAAGGGGTCAAAGGTCAAGGTCACATTGACCTTGTAAGCAAAAACGGTTTCCGATCAATAACTAAAGAACTTTAAGGCCTAGGAACTTCAAACTTAGTATGGTGATTGGTCATGATCAGTAGATGACCCCTTTTGATTTTGGGGTCAAGGGGTCAAAGGTCAAGGTCACATTGACCTTGTAAGCAATAACGGTTTCCGATCAATAACTAAAGAACTTTAAGGCCTAGGAACTTCAAACTTGGTATGGTGATTGGTCATGATCAGTAGATGACCCCTATTGATTTTAGGGTCAAGGGGTCAAAGGTCAAGGTCACATTGACCTCTTGGGTAAAAACGGTTTCTGATCAATAACAAAGAACCCTTAGGCCTAGGAACTTCAAACTTGTATGGTAATTGGTCATGACCAGCAGATGACCCCTATTGATTTTGGGGTTAAGGGGTCAAAGGTCAAGGTCACATTGACCTTGTAGGTAAAAACGATTTCCGATCAATAACGAAAGAACCCTTAGGCCTAGGAACTTCAAACTTGGTATGGTGATTGGTCATGACCAGCAGATGACCCCTATTGATTTTGGGTTAAGGGGTCAAAGGTCAAGGTCACATTGACTTTGTAGGTAAAAAACGGTTTCCGATCAATAACGAAAGAACCCTTAGGCCTAGGGACTTCAAACTTGATATGGTGATTGGTCATGATCAGTAGATGACCCCTATTGATTTTGGGGTCAAAGGTCAAGGTCACATTGACCTCTTAGGTAAAAACGGTTTCCGATCAATAACTAAAGAACCCTTAGGCCTAGGAACTTCAAACTTGGTATGATGATTGGTCATGACCAGTAGATGACCCTTATTGATATTGGGGTTAAGGGGTCAAAGGGCAAGGTCACATTGACCTTGTAGGTAAAAATGCTTTCAATTCAATAACTTAAGAACCCTTTGGCCTAGGAACTTCAAACATGGTATGGTGATTGGTCATGACCAGCAGATGACCTATTGATTTTGGGGTCAAGGGGTCAAAGGTCAAGGTCACATTGACCTTGTATGTTAAAACAGTTTCCGATCAATTAACTAAAAACGCTTAGGCCTAGGAACTTCAAACTTTGTATGATGATTGGTCGTGACCAGCAGATGACCCCTATTGAGTTTTGGGTCAAGGGGTCAAAGGTTAAGGTCATGACCAGTAGATACTTGATAACCCTTATTAATTGTTTGATCACTGGGTCAGAAGTCATGCATAATAACCTTATCACATGACTAATTGGCTGCTGATAGGGGGCATACATGTTTTACAAACATATCTTGTTTTGAGCTAATTTTTGTCCTCATTATTTTTAGTTTTGTTCAGCTTTATTACGGTATTGAATTATAGGAATATCTGTCAATTGAATGCCAAACCATTATATGAATAGGTTATTGTAATATAATTAAAAAAATCAAACCTTTCAAGTAAATTGGATTTCATACAAAATAGAAACTTTTGAGAATGTAATTGTACTCTTTAGTTTTTAGCTTACCAGAGCACTTCCATATCATGAAGAGCAATAATGGGCCATTATGGCTCTCTTGTTTTGAGTTCAGCTGTATTTTGAAACTAGTGGAATACTTTGCTATTTATGTGATTCAAGTTGTTAATTCGGCTTTAATTAATTATTCAAACTATGATTGTTATACCAAATGATTTTTTTTGTAGAGGACCAGTGTAAAGCTGTTGATGATTTAATAACAAGTATGGATTTAAGTACAGCAGGGCGGTGAGTGATATTTTCTCTTATATACATCCTTAGTTTAACAGATGATGAAGTTGTTAAGTAATGTTAAGTGATGAAAATAATAAAGCATTTAGTCTTAAAACTGATCCGAAAAAGCAGTCTCTATTCTAGGATTCAACAAACTGGGGATTTTTATCGAAAAGGGAGAATTTATTACATGTGTTGATCTTTTTCCTTCTTTCTTTATGTAAATTTTTTCCCCTGCCTCTGAATAAATAGGGGGGATTTCTCAAAAATATGAGTAAGTTCCCCCCATCCCCCCTCCTTGAATAGACATTGAAAAGAATGCAATAAATCTAAATGTGCATCTGAAGTCTTCCTGTTGCAGTTAAGCCGTAAAAACACCATAATGATTTATCATCACCTTAGTGCAGTAACAGGTTAAGTCCTTCTAAATTTAATAGAAGTTAAGCAGTTATTGCTCTAAAGTGACTATGTACATAACAGACTCAGTTTTGGCTAAACTTACAAATTAAAAAAAGAAAGAAAACTAAAAAATATAGAAATAGGAAATTATAAAAAAATGATTTATTCTTAAATTAAAAATGTAGTCTTACCTGTTCTAAAAGGCACGTTGTATAAATAGATTTTTTTTCCATAAAGGAACTCCACAGAGGTCCAAAAGCCTAAAAACATTAAAACAGACAAAATACAAAAGATGATTTAGAAACATATTCAGAAATAAATTGAAAATTGTATTTTTATGCTATATTAGCCCGTTTTGAGTGAAAACTGTTGCAAGGCTTTTCAATTTTTCAAATAATTATTCTGGAACAACAGTGTGAGCGAATAATCTGACATTTTGCACCCAAGTAATTAGTCTATACCTGTATCACATTTATTGCAAAAAAATATTTTCTGTCCCAAAATGATAAAAAAACCTCAGTGGAGTGTGTTAAAATATGCAATGTTGATAGTCCATGATTGTGTTCTATGATTATTGTATTGATAAGGACATTATTTAAATATTGTATTGATAAAGACATTATTTAATTATTGTATAGATAGGGACATTATTTAATTATTGTATAGATAGGGACATTATTTAATTGTTTCAGAGATGAAGATGATAAACCCTGTGAAGTTTTAAAGCCAAAGTTGATATTTAACCCTCACTTCCAGAGATTATATCAGGTACTGTATACTTTTTTTGCTAAAATATGAGGTATTGCTTAAATGGTGAAAGGGTCAGTTAGATTCGGTAAATTTCATTATTTCAGCATACATTATAATTATGACTTAAAGCTTATAATTACGTCTTCCAAAAATCTCTCTGCCTGTCCATCTGCATACAGCTTGTCCGGCTTTCACAGGTCAAATTCCTGGTAGGGATTTTAGCCAAACCAATCAGTACCAGCCATAGTTGTGCATATAGCTAGTGTGTTTCTCTTTGTTGCACAAATGGCCAACAGAGCTATAAATAGAAAAATCTTCTCCTGTTTTCACAGGTCAAACTGCTGGTGAGATTTCAATGAAACTTAATCACAGTGATCAGTACCATCCCTAGTTGTGCATATTGCCGGCATGTTTCGCTTTGCTGCATAAAATGGATGCCAGAGCTATAAAAAGAAAATCTTGTCCGTCTTCATAGGTCAAACTGCTGGTGAAGTTTCAACATTACTTTACACGAGTGATACCCCCCCCCCCCTTCCCCCCAACTCCCTTTTATCCTTCTAGAAGTCATACCATGCTAGTTTTGAAAGTCTCCTTGCACTGACAGTAACTGAGTTTCTGTTTAATTAAAATAGTCAGTTCATATGCCAGATGTCCAAGTTAACAATGTTAATGCGACCACAATATGACTTTTAAGATCACGTTTTAAAGCTGCATGCCTCCAGATTAACCAAAATATTTCAAGAAAATCAAACTTGAGAATAAGGTACTGAGATTTTAAGAAAAGTAAAAAGGTTCAAAATAAAAGTAATAATTTCCATGTTATGTGCGATTTATGACCGATTTTGCAGTATGTTTTATCATATTTCTACTGCGTAAGGGCTATTTATGCATATTTTGACCTTTTTTTTTTTGCAATGTGAACTTTAATTTCTTTGTTCATTTGACAAAACTTTTACTTTTTAATACATTTTCAAAAGTTTCATGAAAATTAGCATGAATCTGGAGGCGTGCTGCTCTAAGAAACTGCTTGATATATTCTACAAAATGAACACAACATTATATATTTACCAGAATGATCACAATATGGTCCGTCATCTTAATATATTCAACATAATGATCACAGTATGGTCCCTGAACATAATATCTTCAGCAAAATAAACACAATATGGCCTTTTGACATAATATATTGAACACAATGTGGTCCCGTAACATCCTGTATTCAACATAATGATCACAATATGGTCCCTCATCATATTATATTTAACATATTGATCACAATAATGGTCCTTTAACATAACTGAGTGATATCTAAAGCTGTATTTCTCAACAGTTGCCTTTCACTTTCAGTGTTTACAGCACAGGGCATTAAATCCAGACGATGCACTGCCTGAGTTGTCTCCCCTTATAGCCAATTATCTTAAACCACCAGAGGAAGTTGTCACGAACTGTTCACAAAGTATGGATAAACTAAAGGAAAAATTCAAACTTGAGGTTGTAAAGAAAAAAGAAGAGAAAACCGGAGAAAAAATGTTTCAGGAAAAGTATGTGTACTTGTTGGGTTTTTTTTTGCCTTCTTTGTCAAACTATTGATCTCCAGTTTAATCCTTTGCATGTCAGAACAAAACTGAATACAACAAGAAAGACAGTTTTTTCACCCTGTTAATTTAATTGTCTGTCATTTTCACACCCTGTGACAATTAATGCTAAATGGGGGACTGTAAAAATACATGTAATGTATACAGTCCTTATAAAATTCACTTTTTATCCATTCACTCATTTATCTCCCTTGTGACACATTATAACAATTTAAAGTGTGCATTTGTTACTGTAACATACGCAAGTTGAATTAGTTTTATGACATAAAGTGTATTTTGTTATTGTCAAATAAGGTACATCATATTACTTAAACACTTCCTTTGCTACATGTAAGTATCTTAATTGGACTCCCATCTTTCAGTCTAGGAAAAACTGTTTTTATCATTTTAAAGAAAATCTCATATTTGTACTGAGCAAATAGGAAACGTTGCAAATTATGTTCAGCTGCCACAGGTGTGCCGGCTGATCTAGCATTCTTGGTCTGTACTAGTTGCATAATTAGAATCCATTGCCATCAGCAGGTGAAGGGTTAATATAAGTTTACTAACATAATAATATATGTAACATATTGTTTAAGTGGTTAAGTTTGCAATGTGGAAAAATTTGGGAATTTCGCAAAATTGACAAAAGTCTCTAAGATTCCTCTATGATAAATAGCAACCAACCTGTCACTAATTTGATAATATTTCCTCATATGAAATGTCTGGAATTTTAAATTAGCAAACTTTGACATGTGGAAATATCAACTTATACACGGTATGTAATATAAGTCGCATTCTTAACTTCCCTGTAGAGCTACCATAGATAGAAATTATGTGCTTTACACAGAATCGATTACAGCTCTACTATTCTGCTTGTATTACTGTTACAAACAATGTAAGCTGTTTCAAGTATCAAATCAAGCATTATATTATAATAATGAAAGGTGTGTTATGACTTGTTATATGAAAGTTTTACTGAATTATGACAAAATCAATGCTAACATTAACTTGTATGTGTTACAGTGGTGAAGAAGATGGTCCTGCAGCTAAGAAAGTCAAGGTCGATGATAACCTCGATGGTGGCATCATGGATATAGCTAAATCTAAAGTTACTGAGGTATATTTAAAGCCACACTCAGGATTTTCATTATAAACAGATGGGCCAACAATATCATCAGTTTAAATGCTGTTAAAATTGGTTATATTTTCAGTCTGTAGATTAAAAAAATCCCCTGTTGTTTTTATAACTCTTGCGTCAGATGAAAATAAAAACTGCAGATTAACAAAAATCAAATAACATGCAGACGAATGTGTGTGTTATGGATTTGTCCTGTTTTAAAAATGATATCTTTATCAATGTATTTAAATTGTAGCAACAAATAATGTCTGGTCAGAAACAATTACATGGACATGTCTTATACCTAGATGTTTAAGCACTGAATTGCTTTTAGCCTTTTCACTATGAAATGTTTTAAGTTTTATTGTATGGGGTTAGGTAGAATGATAAATATTTTTGAATTATGAGTTAAAAACCTCTTAGGAAAAATGAAGAGACAGGTTTATTTATTTTTTTTTATAAAGGTTGGATCAACAACACCTGTGGATGACTTTGTTGCTATTGTAAATAGGAAAGATGAGGATAAATTTGAAGAAGGTAAACTTTTTAATATACATTGTAAGCAGTAACGAAATCCCAGTGACAACCCTTAAAAATTGTTTGCTTGCCACAAGAGAGATATTCAGCAAGGGTAATGTTGTGTATTGGCCATATGACTTGAACAGGCTTGAATTGACTTAATAACGAAAAAAAGTTTATCTTTCCAAAAATTCTGAACATTTTAGTTCTTCTACTTCCAATATAACTCTAGGTCATTTCATACAAGTAATACATGAATATAATTACAGTAGAACTTCGGTAAGTCGAAGTTGAAGGGACATGTGTAAAAAGTTCGACACATCGGGACTTCGACTCATGAATCGGTCTCGATTTCATAACAAAATTTCGACCCGTTGACGTAAACAAGGAAGTTACAAAAGGCGTAACAATAGAAAAGGGCGATAACTTAACCAGCTTTAAGTAAATATTTGGCGTGTGATTATCACGCGACACCGGGTTACGGATGTCCTCAAATGAAAGTACATGAAGTACATGTAGTACTTATTGTTTACTTTCAATAACCACGACATCAATTTGAATGGTAACAATTTATCACACATTTAAACGCATACAAAGGCGGTGTAAAGACACAGCTGTGTAATTAACACCTGTCACCAAAGTTGATTGGAAATCATCTTCGCGGCCAGATAAGGTGTGAAAAATATCTTGAGATCAAAGGTGTCAAAAAAATCAAAGGACTTCGACTTATATGTGGTAACTTGTACTCGATTTATTCTATACGTACCATGAAAAAACTTTGACACATGGAAAAATTCAACACATAAAATTCGACTCATAAATAGGTTTTTATAAAGAATATATAGGCGAAAAATTCGGGACTTTCGTTTTAATTCGACACATGTAGAAAATCGACTAATCGAAGTTTGACTCATAGAAGTTCTACTGTAATATATTTCATAATATGAGGAAACGGAAGAAGTATAATACGTCAGGTTGAGGTTATTTATTCTCTAAAAGGTTTCGGTTCTATCCTATCTTCATTAAGAAGTCATATATCTATTGTATGAACTTGTGTAAAAGAAAGATCAGTTATACCTAGGTGTAATAAAAAATTATAAGATATAAGAGGGTGTTTTTTTTAAACATGTTTTTAGCTTGTGGTCAGATGCAGAAAAGAATACAACAGATAGTACTGGACAGTTTTGGTGACCAGTTCTATGAGAAAGCCATGGACTGTCTTAAATGTCTTAGGGAACAATGTATAAAAGTGAGTACACTCATGCAGCCCTGTTAAACTTTAAAGGGAGACAGAGGCAAAATTTTCATTTCTTAGTTTTGATATTTTCATTCATTATTCCGTAAATGGCCTCAAAATGAATACACAAGACTGTCAAAGGAACAAAACTTTTCTCCATATAAAGAATAAAATGATGGTTTCCTAACGTGGCTCGTGTGGGTCAGGTTAGAGCGCTAAGATTTCACAATAGTTGTAATAGTGAAGTCTGGAAACGTTAAAGAACCTGTCAAATGAATGACTTAGACTTTTTTCAATCATACAATATCTGTTATTTAACTCAAGGGTCTGTTCAAGTCACTTGACTTGTTTTAAAACTATTTGGTGATTTTGTTGGTGTTTAAATTCCGTTCAACATATATAGATTTATTTAAGCTTCAAACTCAAAATATATAGAATTTATACAGACATTCATTCTGGGACTTTAAGAAATGTCATTTTAGCGTGATTTGATTTCAAAAGATCATTTTAATATTTATTGTCATTATTTTGCCTGAGTATCCCTTAAATGTATAGGTTAAAGTTAGTAAAAGATGTAAATTCTTTGAATTTTTGGAAAACAAATTGTTGACAAAATTTCTATAAATTTGACTGAAATTTACAAATTATAAATTTATTTATGCCGGCATGAGCATTTAATGAGTTATACCAGCTCTTGTTCATACTCTTAAAATGCTTTATGTACATCTGTCTTGTTTATAAATGCAATAATGCCTATTGCATGAGTTTTGACCAGATTTTGTCATCACAGCTATAAAGTATGCTTTTGTATACTGGTATATGTTTTGGGTGAATTTTTCATAATTTCTAGGCATTCAATTAGTAAGTCAAAATTATTGATTTTCTAAAATGTGTATCAATTATTAATCAACAGAAAAATATCAATGGTACATCAATATCATTTCTATCGATGGTATCTCTAAAAATGACTTGGTCTTATGTACATAGTGTTAATTATTAGTCATATTTACATAGTGTTTATTTTTGAACTTTCATTGTAATTTCTCATACAGTGAGTTTGTGTGAAGATAGCAAACCTTATAGCTGATATATGATTAAAACTGAGAGGAAATAATGGTATTATATTTTACAGAAATTAGAGGCAAAATCTTACAATACATTTATAAAAGAGTTCAAAGAGACGCTTATATCAAAGGCAAGAAGGGATTTCCTTGACAAATTATGTGCAGGTAAAAGATTTGTCATGTATTTCATTACTGTTAACTTACATAGTTTGAAATAAATTCATCTGAGGAATCTAGGTTTTATGTAGGTTCTACATGGATGCCCGTTTGTACCTGAAATAATGCCAAAGGGGAATAACTGATGATGTAACCATCACCTGTTACTCTAGCTAGTCTCCATATGACCTTGACAATGTCAATGTGACTTCAAAAAAACTGTTAAGAGGATTAAAATCATTTGAGCAATGGATATGTTATGTTAGATTCTGTTGGATAATTAGTAGCAAAAATTAAGTTTTATTTGAATTGTGAATGAATTAGGCTATACTAATTACTTTCACTGTTGTTTTGTTTGAAGTATTCCTGCAATGTAAATAATACATCAGTTGTTTTGTTTTTGTCATATGTTCACCCAATACTGAATGTTTATAATTATGACACACTATATTATTTGTTCGATCTGATGTCATATCATTTTGACAAGTTGCCTTTTTTGTTGTGGGTGGGGGTGATAGGGATGGGGATTAAATTATTTAAAACAATCCAACCTGAATTAAATTGTCCCTGATGGTCCTTTATAAATACATTTAGACACTGGAATATATGATGGAACTTAGTTTGTATAATTAAAAGAGTCTGTTTATATCTTGAAGCATAATTATACAGTAGAACTTCAGTAAGTCAAAAATTGATTAGTCGATTTTATTGGTGTGTCAAGTAAAATAAAAGCCCTGATTTCTTCCTCCGTATATTCTTTATAAAAACCTATATTTTATGTGTCAAAGTTTTCGATGTTACTTGTATCAAAGTTGTTTTTTTCGTGGTCTGTGATAATCAATGGATATATTTACTATAAGCCGGTTTAATTCCTTTTGTAACACCTTTTAAAATTAGCTTATAAAATTTTTCATTAAATTGCAAGGGATTCTTGAGTCAAAGTCTTACTGTGTCTGAAGTTTTTACGAAAATCCCTTCAACTTCCACTTTACCAAAGTTCTACAGTAATTGATTTATTGAGATATTAACTTGTTTCTTTATATAAAGACAAGCAGGGTTTGATCTCCAAGATGGAATGTGAGGACGGTGCATCTGAAGATGATGTTAAAAAGTTTAATGAGGGGGAGGAGTCCCAGAAACCAGAACAACCAATGGAAGATGACTCTGCTGAAGACCTGGTTAGTAAAACTTTGTCAGTTTGTTTCTGCTTGGTGATTTCATTATATACTAGAGCTGTCATCGATAGTGACAATATCGATGTATCGTTGATATTTTTTTGCCAATCAATAATCGATACACATTTCAAAAAATCGATACTTTTGACTAATTAATTAAATGTCTAGAAATTATAAGAAAATCACCCAAAACATATACAGAACATTTATTTATGTCTAATGTTATGCTTTTGTTATATAGTGAAAATATTTCATAGCAATGGTGACAAAAAATATTGTCTGGAAAAAATATGCAGTGGACAATACACTGTACAGAACATGTTTTTAACTGAATTCATTTAAAGAGGTATGAAAGTGAATGACAGACAAGTAATTATAGGTTATTATCGATATATCGGTGTATAGTTGATTTTAGACATCTGATATCGATATATCGTTGATATGCTTTGCACTGAATCAATGACAGCTCTATTATATACACTCGTAGTGTATAAGAATGAGTGCTGTACATAGGCCAGTTCATTCTGGTTTTGTTGGTTTTGTAATTAAGGAAGACTTACCCTAACTCAAACAGTTTAAGCATATGAGGAAGATTATCCAGCTAGCTTACGGAAGGTCAGTGGTATTACTTTGAGTTCCTGTTCATGCATGAAATAATACACAGATTGCCAACTGAGGGCTTCCTCCACCGTAAAGCTTTCCAGCCAAAAATTATAATATCGGCCAATTTTGTAGCAAATCGGTTATTTCTGGAACGTTATTTTTTCAAAATCTTGGGCTTTAGATTATTTCCATTCACACATCCTTTATCATTCTGTACTAAATTCTGGTTATAAAGGGTTTAAAAATTATTGAATAACGAAAATTGTAAAAAATAAGGTTCCGGAAATGATCGATTTTAATACAATATTAGCTGATGAAAAGCATTACAGTAATTAAGACAACCTTTACCTATTGTATACATAAATTTGTTTGTAACATAATATATTTTGTAAAAACGTGTGCCCAAAAATTACCTGGAACTCTATAGATAAATATATGAGGCATGCAGATTGATATCTTATTTCCTTTTGACTTCTTGAACTTAAAGTATTGAAAGTTGGTCATTAATTCCTTTTTGTTGTATTCTTTTTCAGCTTGATGAATTATAAAGAAGGGGTGATAACTGCCATTTTGATCGTTGGAACTTGTAAAAGATTTTTATAGTTGATCTCTTGACTTACAATAGTTATATACAATGTACATGTATAGAAAGAAGCCTTCAAAAATTTATGTTACTTTTCAAGTATGTAATATAAAACAGAAAGTCTGTTTAATAGTTGATGGTTATTATGAATTATCATAAATGTCATATTCAAAAAGACGAGAAACGTACAAAACATCTTGAGACATTAATTGCCTGGGAGATTTAAAAAAAAACAGTGTTGTAAAATTCTGAGTTTCTCATTGGTTTTACAAAATCTAGAGGAAGGCACCTGAGGTCTTCCTCCACCAGTAAAGCTGGAACGACTATAATGTGTCAGTGGGACATAAAACTCAATCAAACAAACAAACAAAATCTAGTGATGAATATTCTCCACCTCTATTGATTAAGTTACTCAAAAAATGTGAAATTTCCTCAATTATTTTTTTTGTTCTTTTAGTTGTAGAAAAATAGATATTTTGATATAATTCTTTTTATGATTTCATGTCAAATGATTGCTTATCTTAGCATTTTTACTAATTTTCAACTACATTATTTTCTTTGTTTATCATTGATGAATGTGATGGAAATAACTTGTGATGTTGTGTAAATAAGTGAGTTATTGGTTCATTATCAAGGAACATTTGTAACTGCCAAGCACTTTATTAATGACAAACTGGATAAAATCAAAGTAAAGTAATACTTTTCTACAGCTATAAAGTAAAAAAAAAAAAGAAAAGAAAAAAAATTGAAACAAAGTCACATTTGCCAAGCAGTTAGAGTACTTTGATGTGCTTTTCAATACATTTCTTGTTTATTGAAATTAATAGAAGTAGTTTGTTTTTTGAAGGATAAGGTGGTTGCAAATTTCATTTTGATTCGGCTGTCTTATTCATTTATGATACACACATACAAACAGCAGAATAAAACTTGTTAAATTTTTTCATGTTTTGTATGTGCAAAGATTTTTACATGTATGTAATGCAATATTTCATCTATTTACATTAATTATACTGACTAAACACTAGATAAAGGCAACATTGCTGCAATAAAGGAGAACGGTGAACTTATGGTAAAGGTATCAAGATCATGACTGGTGACATGTCTGGTGTACGTACTCTTGGTAACTGAAAGGGCAGGTGGACCCTCATAAAGCATATACTATCGACCAACTGGTTAAGATGTCTGCCTCTGTGGGTTATAGTCTCACAGTCTTTAGATAAATTGTTATAAATTTACACAACTTGCACATATACATTCATGCATTAAATTTTCTTTTAGTTGTTTAGTAGAAATACACGCATCTTTTGATTTTTTTTCTCCACATGAAAAAATTGTTCCTTTTTTCATGAACAATTATTAAAATTATATAACTCTCATGTCAGTATTTTTTTCTATTTTGTTAGTGAATTTTAATAAATATAGAAGTTGAACTATAATTGTTGTTTATTTTTAGCTCACCTGAGCAATTGGTGCTAATAAATGAGCTTTTGTGATAGCAGTTGGTCTGTAGTTGGAAGTCTTCTGTTGTCCACAACTTCCATAAAAATCATCTCCTTCCTAAACCATGATGGATTTTGACCAAACTTCACAGGAATGATACTTAGGTGAGCCTCTACAAAATGAAAATAAATGGTGCCAACCTAATGCAAAAGTAGGTCACAGGAGTTAATAATAGACTTTATTATACTGGGAGTAAAAAAAACCGGCCCCAATCTTAATTGGAGTCACTTAATTTACATAGACTTGTACAGTGAAAATTTCCTAAAAATCTTCAACAAAAGTGCAATGCCCATTTTGCATTAATGTATTATTTAGGAAATAGATATCAATTCTGAGTGCATTGTAGAATAATGCACGGTTTGAGTTCAAATGTGTGGTAATATAATCACGAAGGCCCATAGGCCTGAGTGATTAATTACAAAGCATTTGAAGGAAAAACGTGCGTTATTATACAATAATGCACGAAGAATTAATATCTATTTCCATTCTAACACATCAAGAAAAAATATAATTATAAAGTTGGACTCTATGTTTGGTTTCGCCTCAGAGTTTCCAATAGAAACGTTCTTAAAAGGCTGTTCCAGTGGGTTGAAAAAACCTGTCGTTAAATCTACCATGTGTAGAAACATTTTGAGAATAACGAATTTTGAAAACGTTGATAAAACTTTGTTTATTTTATTTCCGTCTATTATTTTCCAAGCAAAATACAAATTATTAAAAGTGTAATAAATGTAAAACTTAACTCGTTTGCGACATTTAAATAGTGTACTTGATTATGATTGTTTTGCACGTGCTATTTGGCGCTACATTGTGACGTCGCGTAAACAACACTTTGAACGTCTGTACAGCGTTAACGACTGAATTAAAGATATTGGTGTTCGGATTCATTTTCTTAGTTAGACCATTTTCTTTCATTCCTGATAGTTTTCACAACAAAATTCAACAAAAAATTGTTTTTATTTATCACATTTTTCAAACAAAATGGCGCCCTCAATGTGAAAATACATAGGGCGATAATAAGAACTGCGATTGCATTGTTGTAGAATAATGCACGCTTCGGGCCTTCTTTGTTTATATACAAAAAATTCCGATAGTGTTAGAATTGAAAATTATGCAGCTTTGATATCAAATGTCAAACCAATTACTGCATATATCATTGAAAAGAAAAATGTGACCTTTTCTAGCCCAGTATCCCTGATAGTGCTGTAATACATCTATAGTTGATGATATGAAGTAAACAACAACACTTGATTGGCTAACAATAGCAGCCCTGCATATGGTTGGATACAAGTCTTCTTAACTTCAATGCGAGGCCTAATAGTTTGGCAAACTAGAAGTACCACCATTAAGAGACTAATAAAACAATTAACTAGAAATCTGTTTGTCTACGAAAATACTTCAGCCACATGCTCTTAAAACCTCTTGTCATTAAACTGTAAGTTGACCTCCCAATGTAAAAAATATTGGCTTCACAGAAAGTCTTAAGTCCTTTAGTCACTGTGTAAAAATGTGTATAAGAGATATATAAAAACTACGTGAACAAGAACCAAACAAATTTTATTAACAATATTCATTTGACTTTGAATAACAACATGGTGAACAATATCGGGCAATATATTTTAACATTTTATACCTAACTGAACAGTAACATACTTTATTACATCAACTAAAACTTTACATAACCATAATTTTATGCTGAATTATAACAAAAGCAAATTATGGCATAAAAATGACAAAATTCTTAAAGAAATTTCACAGCAGAACTGCTAGTTCTGATACACTTCAATATTTAAACATGATCCAGCTAAAATAAACTTTAAAACATCTTACATAATATATAAAGCTATATATTATATAACATAATATATTTAACATAAATTTATTATAAACAATAAGCATAAGAAATATGTACAATAATTAACAAGAAATTAAACAGCCAACAGTTTTGAATAAAGAATTGTATTACTAAATATAAAATTATTTCTATATTGGTCAGTTTAAAAACTTGACATATGGAGTAATTTGATTGGTCAGTTAACTTGACATTTGGAGTAATTTGATTGGTCAGTTTAAAGAACTTTATATTTGAAGTAATTTGATGCAACAGTTAAAAAACAAACTTGACATTTGGATACATTTGATAAAACAATTAAAAAACCTTGACATTTGGAGTAATTTGATTGGTCAGTTTAAAAAACTTGACATTTGGAGTAACTTGATTGGTCAGTTTAAAAACTTGACATTTGGAGTAATTTGATTGGTCAGTTTAAAAACTTGACATTTGGAGTAATTTGATTGGTCAGTTTAAAAACTTGACATTTGGAGTAATTTGATATGACAGTTTAAAAAACTTAAAATTTTGAGTAATTTGATTGGTCAGTTTAAAAAAATATTGACATTTGGGATAATTCGATATCACCAAAACATTACGCTTTAATAAGCTTTTCATTTCAAAGAATAATTCAATCATGCTAGAGCAGGCCAACTGTATACCCCACAATTAAATCAGAATGTAACATCTATGAGTAAGAATTTTACTCAACATATAGAATTAGAGAAACACAAGTCATTAGCCATACATTGGCAAGAATTTGAAAACCATTATGATATAATTTACCAAACACATGATATAATTAGCCAAACACTTGACAAAATTAGCCAATCATTTATAAGCAGGTGTAAGTTTTTATGAAAAATCTGACAAGGTGCATAATTAAGTATTTTTACAAGAAATATGAAATGAAATTAAACACAATACAATTGAGACAAATGCACCTTCTGTTAGTAAATTATGAAAATATTAAGTAACTACAGCATTTATTGGAGTAAATCACAGACGGGGGGATGGGGGGGGGGAGAAAATCTAGCAAACTTTTCTAACTTTCATTATACAGATCTAGCTAGTTTATGACAAGACAACGCAAAAAGTATTGTCAACACTTAAATTTTTAAATACTAGTATATAAAATTGAATAGAAATCATTTGATTGACACACTTATGATCAGTTTACATCAGGTAGTCATTATAGCTCAACATGACTTATGTTAGAACTTCACAAAGTTTGCAGAATTTATACAATTAACTTATTGATGTAACACTTAAAATAGGACTGTAGGCATACTTTAAAATAATATTATTTTACCTCACATAAACTCCCTACAGCCTAATGTGACGTCACATGGTGTTATTTTGATCTCTCATCCTGGAAATGAACATCACCTTTGTAATATTCCCCAGGGGAGAGTAATCTATATAGACTTAAGGAAACGTATTTCTAGTTCTCTCCCTTGATAAAAAAATGTATGCATAGCGGTAAAAATTACATTAAAATGTTGGTTTGGTATAATCAAAAATTAACATATCTCTCAGGGTAATAAAGTGCATATTAGCAACCCTTGAACTGAAATAACACCCTCCGCATTCTCTTTATATTAACATTAAAACTGCCACTTTTTGATAAAAAAATAAAAAGAATAAAAAAATAGTATTGACATAAAAACTACCACTAATTGGTAAGAAAGAGAAAACAAATATTTAAGTTTAAATTGCCATTACCTGATTAAAAACAATGACAAAAAATCATACAAAAGAATATGTTATAAAAACAAATGAATAAGTATTTCTAAAATAAATATATCAAAACTGTGCTAGAGTTGAATTTTTCATGGCTTAAATCTGATAATCACTTAATCGTAAAATTAAGAGATTCAACTATAAATTAAAATGTGATAAATATGCAATTTCTATTGTGATAACACTATTTTATTTGATAGTCATAAGAAACACTCATCAATGGGTTGAACACTACAGTATTTTAAAACATGATTTTACTTATCCTTAACAATATCAATATATAAACAAATGAAATGTAAGACCAAGAACCACACTGATTATAATTCAGTATAAAAATCAACTTGTCTTTTAAAGCAGCATGCCTCCAGATTCATGCTAATTTTTATGAAAATTTTGAAAAAGTATTAAAAAGAAAAAAATATTGTCACTAACATTTATTCCAAGAAAATAAAAGTAGAATTTAGCGACCAGTTGGTTTATATTTACTCTAAATGAAATGTAAGCGATTTTCATCAATTTGCACAATTTGCCAATATTTCTGTGTCGCTAACTTAACCATTTATACAGTAAAAAAAACCACTAGGGTAATCCCCCTTGTGGTTTGAAAACTTAAATCATCAATGTATAAATTTTAAAAATATAATAACATATAAGCATAGATTATTTTTCCCAATAAATTCACAATATTTATCTACTAACAACAAACTTTCTTACAACCACATAATTTATGTATATAAAAACATATCAATGATAAGGCTATGTGGAGAATATTATCTGAGAATTCTAACCATTCATTTTCACTAACTTCACATGTCAGACACCCAATAAGGTTCATAGACTCCTCCATAATCTCCAAATATTAATGCCACAAAAATACAAAGATGAACATGTTTACAATTAAAGATTGTAAGAATATCTTTACCTAGTATTTTTAACTGTCTCTCATGTATTTCACCATAATGGAACCCAGATCTCAGGCATTTGATTGGTCTGAAACTTGCTAAGAAAGAGCACCGACCAATGAAAATCATAAGATTTGAGACAGTTTTATAACCTTAAGCCTTGTTGCTTCAGCGCTCTATGAGATCCTGGCCTATTAAAAACCACCTAAGTTGAATACAATTTCCCAATAAAAACAACAGTAACTGTAATGTATATAAAACATATAACTATAAGGCTATGTGGAGAATATTTTCTGAGAGTTCTGATCTTTCATCTTCACTCACTTCACGTGTTAGATGCACCGATGACAAAGTGTTGAGTAACGAGGCATAATGTCCCGAGGCTCGAGCCATTCGTGCTGCAGCCAATAAATCATCATCCCTTACATAGGTCACCTCTTGACCTTTATGTACTTGTTTCACATGTTTCCTAGTGTTACCTCCGGTAGCGCACCGGAACTCGCAATACGGGCATTTATACGGTTTGAAGCCTTGCAACTGGTGCTGGACTCGGATATGTTCATTCAATTTTTTGCGAAGTTTTCGTCTGATAATCACACTGGGAACAAGAGTATACCTTATCAGAATGCACCCATTGTTTGTGAGATCGTAATGTATTAGCTGATACAAACGTTTTCGAGCAAAGTTTGCACTCATAGTTACGGGTGTTTGTGTGTCCATTGAGATGGGTCTGGTATCGATATTTGAGGATGGACGTGAATGGACAATGCGGGCATGAGAAAAGTTCTCTCTTGTCTTCCTCGGCCCGAACCTTATGCACGTTGAAAACATGAGCTGAAATAGAAAATTGTACCAATTCTTAAAAGGATATTAAAACACCATGCCTCCTTATGTATGTTAACTTAAATGAAGGATTTTTCTAATAAGTAAGTAACTAAAAATGTGTCCAAAAAGCAAAGATTTTCAACATTCCACTGTCTACAGACTAAACAGCAGGAGAGCAGGATGGATAGGCAAGAGCAAATCTATATCACCCCTTAAGTGGGGGCATAAAAAGTTTTACATGAACAAAAAAAGTGTTGAAAATAACATGTCAATTTAAACTGCGAATAGTGTATAAATATAAAATAAAGCAAGAGCCGTTTGTAGGACAACACGCTCGACTATTTTCAGTGCTTGATAGTAAAGCAAGAGCCTGCATAATGTAGAATTATGTAGAATTTTATAAGTTCAAAAAGTGCCACCATTCTATTAAATTCTAAGTTAGAGGTACAGGCTATGGATTGTGACCTTTTTATTTATACTCTCAAATACATGTGTGAATAATATTTCAATCCGTTCCCTTCAGTAGTTTTGGAGATAACTAACTTCCATGCAAAAACTTAATCAAAGTGTGACACCGATGCCAGGGTCAGAAAAATCAAAAATATCTCTCCATATTATTTGAATAGCCAAACTAATTTTATACAGATCTACAATACATTAAGTTTAATACTGGTAAGTCAAAACTTACTAAAAAAAGTTGCCTTCACAGCTGTACGGTACGAACAGAACTGGCACTGATAATTTCTCTCATTGGAGTGTTTGTTTGTTATATGTGACTGAAGTTCGTGTTTCTCTCCAAAATTCAAACCGCACACCTGACACAAAAATGGACGTATCCCAAGATGCATCTTTGCCACATGCTTTTCATGAATCCTGAAAATATTATAATTAGTCATATCTGTATAACAGTACAGGTTAACACAATTAAATTAAATGTTTGGCATACATTGGAATGCTTACCTTTACGCTAACATACTTTCACTGCTTTAAATTTTGATTTGTTCCTTTCACACTTACCATTTTTCGACTAAAGATGTACTGACTGAATAGCCAACAGTATCCACCATGGTACCAAAGTGCCAGAGTTGACCTAGGTCTACACTGGTTAAATGTGCAGATAAAGTTGCCTTAAGCAGGTTATAGAATCAGAGATTTTGTTATCTGCATGGATATAAAAACTGCTTTACTCTATACTAATGCCATAAACACATGACATTATACCATTTGAGGCTTTCATAAAGAATTACACTTGGCAACTACTTTACTCTACATGTATACTGGTGCCATAAACACATGACATTATACCATTTGGAGAATTATAAAATAATTATCATAGTAAAAAATTAATGTTTTTTTCTTCTCTCAATCATTTGGGAAAAATTCAGTCTAAGCCTCATGCTTTCGTGGAAAATTATCACATAAAATGCTAACTTGGGACGTAAAAAGCTAATTTAAGTTCATATTTTTGGGAAAACTGAATGATCTTAAACAAATTTCAATTGGAAAGATGCCTTTTATTGACCACTATTATCTAAGGTAAAAAATCACTGAAAGTACCTCGTCAACAAAACTTACAATTTGGTTTTGAGTTTAAGTCCACAGTATTCACATGGGAATAATTTCTCTGTCACATGTTTATTCTGGTGAAGTTTTATGGCTGTTGATGCATACGTCTTGTACGTACAACCTGGGTGCTTGCAGAAAAAAATCTAAAATGAAAATATATAAATTACGATTATGCCAGCTGAGATAAAAAACATTATGAGATGCTCTTATCTTAGACAATATGTCACTATGAAGCTATTAACATGTTATTAAATGGTTACTTTACATTGAACTGCTACAATATGTGACACATTTGGAAATCATATAAGTCTTGAAATGTCATATTGGATTAGTCACGATTTATTTCCTCTTACATTAAATGTTGTTTATAAGTGAGATCTGGAATGGCAGCATAATGGCTTACATTATGGTTGAATATATATATAAATATAACAGGTCAAAATGGTTATATTTGACAATATTGTTAATCATTAGGCATTATTGTCATAGATACATTTTATGCCACAGATTCTATAACAAATTATGACCATTTGAATGAATGAATGAATTTCTTTAGACTGGGGGGACAAGGACTTATTGCCAGTAGGGTCCTTACTTCAGCAGACTCCAGAGACAGTTATGAGATATAAGGGAATCCGGGAATGAGTCCCTAGCTCTTATTGAATAGACCTCTTGGTTCTTTTACATGCCAAGTGTATAGCACTTATACATGCAAGGATTATCTAGGTTTAGTACCAGTTAACCTTTAGGTAGGTGGGAAACACTGAAGGTGTTTCTGCAAAATCTCAAGGGTGTTACCCAGGATCGAACCCGGAACCTCAGGAGTGACAGTCTGTGGTGTAACCATCTGAGCTATCTTGCCACCTAGGTCTAGATATTGTATATATCTGACAGGTTATTTCGCCAAGTAAGAATGGTTTCACAAGGATATATAGCAAAAGATTGTTTATATATGACCATTTAATCTGTTTCAAGTTTTTATAACAAATTTTTAATAATGCACATCAGTATTGCTTTGGAAAAGACAAAAACTTTATGAAAATATTTGCACCAGCCATATATATAACCATCTCAATTGTGTGATTAAATCAACATTACAAACATGCAGTGTATTATGCAATATGTATACATATACAATGTAGTTTAAAATATTTGTGCTGGATTTTAGCATCTCCATTCATAATTATTATTACAGTAATACTATCTACAGATTATTATTACAGTAATACTATCTACAGATAAATTGAATTCATAATTAGTGACATTATACACACATATACATACCTTCACATCATCGTGCTCAATACCATGTTTAAAGTACTCATGTTTTCTCAGCATAGATCCTTTCTTAAATGACTTCTCGCAGTGCTGACAGTGGAAGTTATATTTTCCTATCACGTGACAACTAAATCTATGACGCTTCATTAGCAGAAGAACCTAGAAACATATACAAAAATGTATATGTACGTACATATATTATCATAAAAAGATCAAGTATATAATAGGGGTGTCTGTGACCGATTGGTTAAGGTCATTGACTTCAAACCACTTGACACTCATGCACCGCTGTGGGTTTGAATCCCAGCACCACCTTTGGATTCTTTCATGTGAGGAAGCTATCAGACTAACTTTTAAGTAGATCATTTCATAGGTAAGCTTGTCCTGCATTGTCAAAAATGCAACATTATTTAAAATAGCACAACTAACAAAACAAGCCTGTAAATTTGTTTACCTTAAATGTGAGGGAACATTCCGTACACTGGTATTTTACAAACGGGTGTGCCTCAGTCACATGTGTTTTCATTATCTGTAGATCCCGTGTCTTGTACTCACAGTGTTCACATGGTAGACTGGCTGGCAGCCAGTGCTGTATACTGTTTGCTTCACTAGAGCTGTACTTGTGTTGAAGCTAAAAGAGATTGCAGAAAACTTAATTTTTCAAGCAATAATCAACTATTAGCCATGGACTTCATCATGATTATGAATCTGGTTAAATTTCCAAAGGTAACATTTACTATGTAACTTCTTTTACAGACCTTTGTAACATATTCTTATTTAATAAAAACCCCCATGTTACAATATTTTATTAATGTTATAGACGATTTATTTTATAACCTATCTTTTACACGCCAAATGTGGCATCTTTTAACATTGACGTCTGTTTGGTATGTTTCCGTCATTTCCTTTGTTACTTACATGTATCATATCAACTGATGAAGCATATTAAAATGAAACATGTTTTGATAAACTATGTCGGTTTGTGATATTTTCATCATATCATGTTATTTTGTACTACCTAATACATATAGCAATATGACTTTTACCTGTAAATGATGATTGAGTGCCCGCAATGTCCCTTTAGATTTATTACAATCGGCACAGACAAACAGTGGCTCAGGTGGCACGATCTTCTCTCTACGTATTATTTCCCGTCCCCCCATATCTCCGTGCATATTCCTCTTGTGTGCCTCCAGTGTGTAATGTGTTAGGAGCATTTTATTACAATACGTACACTGAAATGTCCTTTCCTTTTGTTTCCTACCACTTCCCTTTGTTGTACTTACTAAACCACTATTACAATTTCTATCCTTTGCAAATGGCACAAGTAATTTTTGCATAGCTAGTTTAACTGAACAATATCTTAACCAACTCTCCAGCGGTCTTGTAAGGTTTTTATGTCTTTTACGATGATGCAGTGTAAACTGGCAATATTTCGTAAACCTAATATTACATACTCTACATTTAAATTTCATAAGTGGCGGAGGAAAGGTTTTATCTATCTCACAGTTACTAATATCAGAGCTATGTTTTGATAATTTTACGGTATGAATATGCCGTAAACCAGAACAGTTTTTGGTAAAATGTACACATAATTGATGTCTATGAAGTAAAACTGAGGACATGAAGGTCTTGCTACAATCTGGACAACTTCTGCTTGTACCTTTAGGGACAAAAACTTTCCTATTTATACTACGGCCTGCCTTTTTCCTCCTGTTGCACCCAACAGACTTTTTAATCTTGGAATTTTTAATTCTTATAAAAATCTGTCTTTTTTCATCAGATCCATTGAATATTTTAACATTTTCTGTTTCCTTACAGTTTTTTTTACTTCTTGTCTTGATCACTCTAGTTTTCATTATTTTAACCTTTTTAATCTCGGGTTCATAATCTGGATCACTACTGTTAACCTTTGAAGATGATCTACGACCTTTGACCCCTGTAAATGCTGTTGACCTTTTACTGTGATTAGGGTCATCTAGATATTCAACGTCTTTTACATCATTTTTAGTTTCATTGACTTTTGAGCATGACCGAGTTTTATATTTTGCGATTCTGACCTTTTCAGTATTGTTATAAGACGATGAACCCTGTGGATTACCCTCCTCATTAACCATGGGCACCTCCTCTTTTACAATAATAATTTGATTAGATTGGTTTCCTTCAAGTGTTTCATTATCATCAATATTTGTTTGACCTATAAATGTAAAAATTCAGAATTAAACAATGTTCACCCTATTAAATGTTGTACAGATAAATAAATCTGAGTATGCTCTTGTGTAATTTACAACATTCAGTTCTGGTGTAAATAACAACATTCAGTTCTATTGTAAATTACAGCGTTTAGCTTAATGGGTATAAAGCTATATCTTATGAAATAATTTCATAAAATTGATCAACAGTAAAATTACATTGGTTCCATTATCATATGGTTGATTCCCGAAAAAGTTGTAACATGGAATGTCTCTGTTATTTATCACACATGAATAATGTACATAAACAGAATAAAATGTTTCGGAACAGAATATTATTTTGCTATTTTAAGTAAGGTTTTATCCGTTTAGCAATGATTATGTGCATGCACCACTTGCTTTAAGGCAATTAATTACCATATTTATTTTATACAAGCATTTTGGCAGTATTCTTTTTTAAAATCCAAACAATACTTTTTGTATCATGCACTTTCAAAGTTATGGCACAAAAAATTCAGCAGACCTTACACTGTGCCTTTTGCATTCATCTACTTGTATAAATTTTAATACAATGATTGTAATATACCTTCAAGTTTATATTGACTAGTAGCTGAATTGTCCTTGTTATTATCTACACGATAATCACCAGTCTGTGACTGGTTCCCTACTTCTATATTCTCATTTATGTGACTGGTTCCACCTTTTTGTTTGCTCAGCAATTCAAGAACATTGTACATCTGAAAACATAACAAGAGCTGTCTGTGTGCTCAACTATATATTCAGTGCCTGATGGTTAGAAAAGGCGCATAACTCTGTTTATTTTTGTTATTTTTCTTGGGTTTTATGTCACAAAGTATAGGTCACATAGGGATTTTCCAGCTTTACTGGTGGAGGAAAACCTCAGGTGCCCTTCTGTGCATTATTTCAGGTTTGAACTGGCATCTGAGCAGAACCACAGATGTTCAGTAAGCTAGCTGGATAGCTTACTTACATGTAAGAATCCAAAACCCCTGTCCTGATTCAAACCCACAGCATTTAGGGGCAATCTGTTTGAAGTCAACAGTCCTAACCACTCAGCCATGGATGCCTCTAAATAACTCTGTAAAAAGGTAAAAGAGAGTTATGGGATCTGTGCCCATCATGTCTGATAATCTCAGAGAGCAAATGTGTGAAGTTTCAACCAATACCCTTCAGTAGTTTTGGAGATAGCAACTTGCATGCAAAAACTTTACCAAAGTGTGACACCACTGCTACAAGCTCTCAGTCAACTTCAAAATATTTGATTTCTGACAAAGGCCTGAAAACAAGATTCATCTCTTTGTTTCTTTTTTCTTTCTAAACAAGTTTTGAGTCACTCTGACTGTTTTGGAAACATAATTCTTGGTGGAAGACACAGAATTAATCACAGGCTTATAACAACACATGAGCAGAACCACTGACCCTTTAATCAGATTTATAGCTTCTTCATGTAAATAAATCCCATAGAAAATGATTTTACAGTAATTATCTAACCAGCTCGACCGATGAGGATATGGTCTAATAAAAATGTTACTGGTAATACCTGTAATATAACTGCACCCTCCTGTAGATCTGCCCATCTTTCTGCTGTCAGGAATAACTTGCCTGTGTAACAAAACTCCAGCAAAACATGCAGTACATCACCCTTAATATCTGTCATTAGAAAATTATAATTATTGTCAAACTTTACACTTATATTTTACAGAACATGCTCAAATGATTATGTCTGTTAAAGCATGTCATCTTCTCTGTTAATGAATACCTGCTAATGCACACTTTTTATTTGAGGATCTGAGCTAAAATAAATACAAGAGCAATCAGTGATCATATGTGCCAATTTCATGTTGCAGCTAAATGTACTGTGTAGCAGGAGACACAATAATCATTAATATTGCAAAACACATTTTTTATTGAAGGGCAGTAACTCAGCCCAAAATTGTTCAACCACAAAACCTGTGTTATATGTGCAAGTGCTTGAGCTACAGATCAATCCTGTAAAGTTTCATTGAAAATGCATTAGTTGTATAAGAGTAGTCCAGACAAACTTTAAAAATATAAATCTTTAAAGGGCCTTTACTCTGAAAAAAGAAGTTATTCTTAAGGCTATATGTCCCTTCTACTCTGTAGGGACGACACTATTAAAGTAACTTACTTAAAGGAAAACTGGTAAAATCAGTGGACTGTATACAAAGGTTATACAGATATTTAGATGATGCCGTGAGAACAAGTCTATGAACTCGGTATGAGACTCCATCTTGAGAAAACAATTCAAGGTCGCACATGTCACCATCTTGGTACAACTTGTACATGTGCCGTTGTAAATCTTCGTTGTGTCTCTCAAATAGCAACATGTCTCTCTGTTAAAAGATAAACAAGAGAAATTAGAATATATATATATATATATATATGTAATTATTCAAACGTATCTGAAACAGAGTGAAAGAAAAATATAAGATAATTCATGCTAATGGTACATGTATTAACAAGAGCACCGCTAGGCAGAGCATTATATGCCCGAAAGTGATTTCTTTTAGTAAAGATGAAGCATTTGTATTACATTGGAATTGAATAAAGTATTACCTCCTTCAAATAACAATCCTCCCTATGAAAATTGAATATTGTGGTCCAAATGGAACTTAAGTTATGCCCAAGAAACTGTTTTTAATTTCAAAGTAATAGTGACCTTGACCTTTGACCTTGTGACCCCAAAATCAATTGGGGTCTTCTACCTAATATGGACAATCATCCTATGAAATTTGAATATTGTGGACTGAATGGAACTTAAGTTATGCTCAAGAAACTGTTTTCAATTTCAAAGTAATAGTGACCTTGACCTTTGACCTTGTGACCCCAAAATCAAAAGGGGTCTTCTGCCCAATATAGACAATCATCCTATGAAGTTTGAACACTGTGGGGCAAATGGAACTTAAGTTATGCTCAAGAAACTGTTTTCAGTTTTAAAGTAATAGTGACTTTGACATTTGACCTCAAAATCAATAGGGGTCTTCTACCCAATATAGACAATCATCCTATAAAGATTGAACACTGTGGGCCATATGGGACTCAAGTTATGCTCCGGAAACTGTTTTCAGTTTAAAGGTCATAGTGACCTCGACCTTTGACCTTGTGACCCCAAAATCAATAGGGGTCTTCTACCCAATATGGACAATCATTCTATGAAGTTTGAATATTGTGGTCCAAATGGAACTTAAGTTATGCTCCGGAAACCAAATTGCTAACGGACAGACGGACGGACGGACGCCAGGGGGTATAACATAATATGCCCGAAATTCTTTTGGGCATATAAAAAAGAATCTTACAGAATATACACATCTTTGTCTTCTCTATCCTAATGTTACAGGGTGATAAAAATGTGCAGCCTTGAACTCGGGACCCTTGGAATACCATACCACAGCTTTACTAACTGTGCTATTTTGCAGCTTACACATTTTTCCCCCTAAATAGTGAACAGTTTTGAACCGTAACATACTTTTTTGCTATATTGAAATTCGTTTAGAATTTCACAGAGTTACAAAGCAATGTAAATTAAACTTTGAGCTAAATGTAGTCACTGTCCCATGTTGGGCTCCAAATGTTACAGGGTGAGAAAAATGTGCAGTCTGACCGGGACTTGAACCATGGATCCTTGGAATACCGTACTGCGCCTTAACCAAATGAACTATTTGGCCGCTTATTTTTTCCCCTAAATAGTAAACAGTTTTAAACCGTGACAATAATCACAATTTACTATTGTGTACATTCACAAAATTAACATGAAATATATTCATACAGTGATTTTTTTCCTGTATTTTACAGCCGAATAAAGGCAGTTTCCCCTAGCCCAAAATAGGTATATTTTCCCCTGAAAATGCTAATATTTTCCCCTAAAATGCCCTGTGCACATTCTTCACCAGAACCAGAACTTAACAGCAGCTGACTTTTATCAGCTAGAAGACAGAAAGCTGTCCCTATAGATAGCCTCTACTGTATACCTTGTATGTAGAATTGAATTGAAATTAAAAAATTTATGAAAAAAGTGTGGGTAAATTCCATAATTTTATTAACCCCTTTTCTGATTTATCACACTATATTTTCCCCTTCAGAAAGCCACAGGTTGTTTGGAAATTTGAAAAAAAAAGTCACTGTCATATCAGATAATGAATACAGGGCCCTTGATCTACCAAATTTATGGCTGATATTCTTCTTGTTATATATGATGCCCCTTATTCTCAGATATAGATCTACATGTATGTAATATCAATTTGTAAAATAGGTCTGTCATGCAGCTGAAATATTGAGACTACAGAATTATATGAGAATAATATGGATATGGATCCCTCTCTAAAGATGTACAGGTTACTTCTGGAGCCCTTCAGGAGTTAGTGCTTTGACTCCTCTTTCTTGTATACATTAATGACCCCTATAGAATGTCCAATTAAAAGTTGGCCCTTTTTTGTTAATGTCATACTGCTGTAAAAAGTATATAATTATACATGTAGATTTCTGTTCATAATCAAACTTGTCAGAGTTAAAATATAGCAGCATACATGTGAACTCTCCCACTTTAAGTCAAATTGAAAAGCATTTTAGCACTTTAACTAAAGTTAGAGTCTTTTTTAATACACTTTTGGCCGAGACCAGGCCGTAGGCCAATATAATGCAATATAGTGCAATATAATGCAATAAAACGTTGTTATTGTTTCTAATAACTAATTATAACGATGAACGGATGATTGCCGCAACTTTAATTTTCATAATTGATAGCTATATAGTTATCCTATGATGTCCCTGAATTATAATAACAATTAGGTGTAACTGTATTAGTGAGTTTGTATGACAGTACTTAGTAAAACATGTCTAGACCTTTAAGTATAGCAGATGTCAACATTATCATACTCAAGATCAAATTTTTGCCTAATGTATGTTCAACAATAATATCATATATACACAGATAAAAAAAATTAGTTATTGTGATTTGATAATTAGTGTTATGAATAGGAGAAATGTCCATAGATTTTAAGTTAGTTTTTAAATAAATTTGTAACCGAAAATTGGTCTGTCCGAATAATGTCACAATATCTAATATTGGCAAGCGACTTAGGCGACATGACGAAGTCATTTAGGACAATATATATTGAAACAACAAAAACTGTTTTATATAATTACCCTTTAAAAACAGTTAAACCTTTTGGTTATTCAACAATAATCGACGAGAATTACGTATATACTTGTAGCATAATTTTGCATTTTTTTTATTATCTCCCCTGCATAACATTTTTAAGATTGAACACCACCAAATATTTTTTTGTGCAAAATTAGTCCAACTGCGCAACAGCGTCTAAGAAAGAAATTTCTTATCCAACAAAAGTGAAAAACAACGTAAGAATTATAGTGTTTATTCCTCTTTTCTAAGACAATGTTAGTCTAGCTCCTATCAATTGAAGACACGAAATACAATATGGCTTTAGGCCATTTTTTTTTTATGCGTTTATTTAAGGTCGCCGCCGGAAAGCCCATATGGGCGACCGTACACTCATGTCGGGTCATCCTAGAGCGCCCCGCCGAGATTTTTCGTCGATCTTTTCCAGCTTTATTGGTAGAGGAAGACCCCAGGTGCCCCTCCGGGCATTATTTCAGGCACGAGCGGGCACCTGGGTAGAACCACCGACCTTCCGTAAGCCAGCTGGATGGCTTCCTCACATGAAAGATTTCGACCCGAGTGAGGATCGAACCTACAGTGGTGAGGGACCTGTGATCTCAAGTCAACGACTCTAACCACTCGGCCACGGAGGCCTAATAAGTTCATTATCCCTACTGTACCTTCGTTTGGACAAATTGAATCCAGATTAGATTTATGTTCCGTATTTTGAAGAAGAAGGAGAAGAAGAAGAAGAAAAAAATGTAGTAGTAGTTGTAGTGGTAGAGGTGGTGTTCGTGTTCGTGGTGGTGGTATATTATTTGGTGTACAATTGAGTTCACACCAGAGGTTACACAAAATGCACTTGGTGTGCACTGCATGTGCATTTCCAGTGCATTTTAATGTGCACCTCAAGAGCATTAGACCCTTTCTACATTTGACAGTATTTCAGTTTGTTTGTATTTGTGACAGCAGTAGCGACAGAAGTGACAGAAATCATATAGCAGCAACAGCAGCAGCAATAGCAACACCAGTATTGGCAGCAGCAGTAGCTGTACTAGTACAAGTAAACGAGATAAAAGGAAAAAAATACGCATTAGATACAGACGTATTCTTCTCATTTGGTACAAAATTACCAGACTGGCTTATTGATATACATTCATGTATGTATATATTAAGAGTAGGCATAAACTAGCTGAATTCTCTCAACACGTAGAACTAGCACATCTTCGGGATGTGGGGATAGGGAGAGAAACACACGGCACGGGTAGCGATTTTAGGTTGATATAATATGTCAGGTTGGTGTTTATTTATCTATTTTTTTAATTGTAGATTAGAAAATGGTCCTTGGTAGAGCTTAAACAAACATATCTTCAGGCAGTTACCTCCCCGTCATTAGAAAAACTGTACTCTAATGAACTTTACTTCTTCGCGCAGTTTCTGAAACTGGGCGATGCAATGCTATTAGATGGAAGCAGGGACACATTTACACACCTAAATGTATGTATTTTAAGTCTTGAATTAAGTCATTGAACCTGCTTTCAGGCTCGAAATTTGTATTCGGATGACTCAATCCCAGATATGTTTTGAAAATAGGATAAAAACATGAGGAACAATAAATTAAACCACATATTGTATTCCCGCCAAAATACGAATGTAGAAATCACGTTTTCGACTAAAGAGAAAGGAAATTAGGCTTGAATGTCAAAATGGTAGACAGTTACATATTTATAAATGTAGAAAAAAGCAACAATCATTGCTAGCATCACACTAAAGTTTAATTTTCTTAAGGGTATAATATTGTCCAACGCGAATGAAACACGAAAGGTACTACAGCACTTTTAGGATCATTGCATTTATACACGTTACATATGTTAATATTAGTATAATGCTTTTACATGTTTTCAAAATGCTTCTATTATGATAAATTATATATACATGTATATTAGAACATTATTGCTCCATTAATTACCACTCAATATGTTCTGTTGTTATCTTATGTAGACACATTTGAAAATCTCTTCATTCTGATTGGGGAGTTTATTAGAATCTGGGCAGACTTACAAGAAGACATAAAAGGGGAACAGAAGCACGGTACATTTCAAGAGCCGTCCGGTTAGCTCAATGTTGAAAATCCGATACAAAAACAAGAGTTGTTTAATATTATATTGCCTAAAGTACTAGAAGATTACATTCATAATTGGAACTGTACTGTTAATCAAGAATCAGGCCGAAATGGCTCTGGTAGAAACAAATTAAGATTATATAAAACATTCAAGAATAACTTTGAAACTGAAAATTATTGTAAGTTAATTTTGAACAGGTCACACAGGGGTGCCTTAGCTAAATTTCGCAGTGGCACAACTCCAATCGGTATAGAGTTAGGACGCTACAATGGTTTGCCAGTGGAACGACGATTGTGCTCCACTGTCAACTATTGTAGAGGATAAAAAGCATGTATTATTATATTGCCCTCTATACGATTCCATTCGTAACGACTTGATTCGAGAAGCACAAATGCTAAACGATGGTTTTTGATGCCTCTCAGACATTGATAAAGTAGGATATATTCTCTCCAATGCAGACATTGTATTTTTAACTGCCAAAACCTGTTTTAACATATTGAATAGAAGAAAACTAATTTTATACAACTGACATTATTTTAAATAACTTTTATGTGTTCTTAGATATACATGTACGATTTAGAAAATACCTTTGCTAATAATCTTCTAAACCGGATTCTGATTAAATTTAACCACAACATAATTTCTATATAGAATTTGGAAGTACTTTGCTACCTCAATATTTTAAAAATTACATCAGTAGATTCATTTTATCATATGTTCTACTCTGGTTTAAATTAGCAAGGGTATTTTAGATTTTTAGAATTTTATATGTAAATAGTAAGTCAACCTTTAGTCTCTTGTAAATCTTATAGATTGGCAATGTACATTTATATTGTATTTTATATGTATTTTAACTGTGTACATTGATGAGACTGTAATAAACTAATAAATAAATAAATAAATAAATAAATAAATAAATAGGTAGATCGTTGCAATAGGTGACCCGGGTTCGATTCCCGGACGGCTCAAGTTTCTTTCGTTGTGATTGATCATGAAATCCGTTCTACGGTCATTCGCACTGTATTTCTGCTCTGGCATGCTCAGAAGTTTCAGTTCCTTACGAAAGTGAAGGCAACTAGTACTGGTAAACTGCTTGACAGCCTGCCCAGGAACGATGCGGTGGTTGAACTCTGCTCTGGTGAATTCAATGTGGCTTACTGTCGTGATTCGGGGTGAAAACTACCAACACCACCCCCACCACCACCGGTACATTTTAATATTGATCTTGTAGTCCAAAACAATATTTACCCATTCATCGGTCGATAAACGGTTGTTAATTAGCGCAGACTTAGCGAGAAGTACGAAACAATATACATAATCGTACAGCCTCACACTCGACTGGGTTGAACAAGCAAAGAATCATTGAGAATTCATTTAATCACCTAGCTAGGTTTGATTCAGCCCGGCTTCTATCCAAATGAATGTATTATGCGAGCATCAAATTAAAACTTGACCTCTCTATATTACATTTCATGTGATTTTATGGACATAACAACTGATAGAATGATAGAAAACTTAGGGACTCCACTGAGGTTTTTTGACATGATTGGACTGAAAATATTTTTTCCAGATAAATGTACCATTTGATGTAGGTTTAGACCACTAATCTTTGTGCAAAATTTTAGATCATTCGCGCACTTCGTTTTTCCAGAATAATAATTCAAATTGTAAAAAAATGACCCAAAATGAAAAGCGTTTAAATTACGCTTTTCATTCAAATCGGGCTAAGAAAAGCATAAAAATGCGATTTCCAATTTATTTCAAAGTATATTTCTTAACTATCTTTGTATTTATTTCTTTTCAAAATGCCCCAGCTCATTTATGTATGAGATTCACATGTTATGCATGTTTTTACGCTTTTAAACATCAGTGGAGTCCCTTTAATTGTATAACTGTTTTTAACTATACATCTTGATAGAAAATTATTAATATCATGTCGAGCACCTGGAGATGATATAGCTGTCTGTAAATATTTAGGGATATATTAAGATGTCGCGCATTATGTACTGGTCAATGTTACCGTGAAAATGGCATTAAATACGCATGGAGTTCTCGAAATCTCTCAATAATGTGTTTTTTACGTTTTATTACATGGAAATCCACAATATAAGTCTCGAGATTTTCCATGCGTGAATGTATCAGGTCCATTAAACAGTAGCCACTTGTTGATTGGCCCTGATTTGTATGTGTTAGCCAGGGCATGTAAATAAACCTTCCTGGTTAAACATATATTACAATCGCGCAAACTTTCTACGTGGTAGTGATCCTTGGTAATATGAAAACAATTCCAATTTCGTTTTAAATGCTTTCTTGTTTTTGTTTTCTTTCTCGTGATTAACCAAGTGGAAAACGAATGAAATAAAAACAAATTCGCATCCTAGATACAAATCTCAACTTTTACACATTATTAACAGCTGGTAGGAAATCAGATAGAGTGTCAATGTGCATCAGACGTGCATTTTGCGACCTAGTTTATCACCCAGTGTTAAATAGGCTGTTAAGTAAAACCACACTCGTTATCTCGCCAAGGATACTGTTATGTACAGCGGGTCACAAGTGTGAACGACTGGGTTAAAACTATTATCGGATTACAGTTCAGTCGTGTTTCAGGAGTTTAATAACTATGGCAAGCCTTGGGAAAATACTTAGATGTGAAGCAAGTCAGCTTTTACGAAACAATTCTGCAAGGCAAGTCCTTCTTTATTAGAAATCTACATACTGTTTAATTTCTACTTATATAAATTATAAAGTCTTCTTAAATATGGTAAATATCCACCATTGCATTATAGTTTTGTTTATTTAATAATAAGTAGGACACGTTCAACGGTCTAATTAATGTTGTTATCCGGTATACGAGTTACCTCCCTTGATAACAAACTTTAAAGCAGCGCACCTCCAGTTTTGCGTTAATTTAATAAAAAAAATGTTTTGATTAGTAAATAAGCAAGTGTATATATTAAGTGATTGAAGGGTATGATTTATATCTAATGGAATAATGCAATCAAAATCACCAACGGTTAAACACATCTTTATCAAGGATACAGTAACCATAATTGCTGGAAAATTAACGACTGTTTATTTCATTTTCCCTTTTTTATCCAGAGTTTGTGCATACTTAAAGCAGTTTAACATGTATTTTCATTTCAGTCAGTGACCTCTTTACCCGCACATGTCCTTGGGATTACTGGAATAAGACCAGGGTTTTTTTGAACACGTTCAACACGTTTTATCGAATATTTGATCATTTTATCAGCGATGTTTGTTTTGATAATAATTTTTCTCACAAGTACACCATATATTGCTTATATTGCTGTGAATTTCTCCTTTTGTTTTACAGTACTTACAACACACACCTGCACATAGTACTCGCAACAGTGATTGGTACAATATGTATCTAATTAATACATATACATTGTATACTGTGTGTCATATACAAAATATTTATTTTGATTAATTTCCAGTGAATTAACATACTGTTTTATACAAAATGAAATTGTTTTGTGTATGTAAAAGTTGCAGTTCTACTTATACATGTAATAGTGACGAGGAATTCCGTTTCTTCACTCGAAATATACTCTAATTTGCCTGTGTATAATAAAGATCAAATCAAAAGTAGATGTGAATTTTGCTATCCATATTTTAATTAGCATTAGGCATGCATGTCATTTTAAAATGGTGTAACATAATCGTTTTTTTTTCACCAATGTTAGTAAAATCCGTCGAACAAAATAATAATAATAAAAAAACACGGTTCATATATTTTATAACATGCGGACTCGGTTCATGTTGACGCATGTAATTACAAGCAGGATTCCTGCATGACTTGAAAATGTTTTCTTTCTTCTTTTTTTTTGCTTAATCAACATCGCATCCGATATACAAAGATTTTCTGGCCATGTGCCGTCAAACGTAAGCAAGTATTTACAGGTCTGTCTGAAATAAACAGTTTGATGATGGAAGAAAAGCTGACATTTTGAATTCCTGCTTCTTGCATGTTTATAATGCATACATTAACCGGCCCTTCTTTGTTTTTGCATAAATTCACCGGCCCTTTTTAGTTTATACATTAATTGAACGATCAAAACTGATCACTCGGCGTTTATCAATTTAAAGATGTCACTTTTATCTTGTTATAACTTTGCACAAGTTTGTAAACACTTGAATTATTGTTTGTAATGATAAAGAGAGTAAGACCAATATATATCATCTGCACACCGGCGGAATGCACAACGGAAAAGCAATGATAATATGACAGCGGATCAGAATGTAGGTTTTAAATCTAGGTTGGTTGTATAATACCATATGAAATACACTGTATTCTAATATAGGCTTCCATTGTTTCAAAGCAACGAAAGAAGGGACATCTAAAGGTCTCCACAACCAAATTCTGAAAATTCAATAAACGACCTTAAACCTATTTAGTATTATCATACAAACCCAAAAAATGGCACAGTAATGATATTTAGAACACAGAAAAGTAACAAAAAAGACATATCTGTACACGATATTGAATTATATTCTTTTTATTTTGTTTCAGATGTGTTCTTTCTCGACTTCAAGGTTAGTATATCATATTAATTTAAAAGATATTTTTGTATTGCAAACGTAAAACAAACTGTTTTAAACTTAATTATGTTTAATCATTTAGACTATATCAAACTGTTGAAAACTGATAGAATCTATTATTTCGTTATTGCTTTTTTTGCCCTACGCAGAATGTACATGCGCGGAATTCTACTTCCGTTTCTATGGAAATACTGTATTGTAAAAAGGTCTATATTCAAAGAGTGGAAAGCTGTAAGTGGCAAATCAAGACATTCTATTGCTTATTTTAAAAGTGCATTAGCAATGATTTAACATAGTCCATAGTTTTTCTATGTTATTTAAAGGCACAATATGCCTCAGAGATGAATATATTATTTTATTTAGAAGAAAAAGAAGACATGTGTTTAATTATATTTTTTTGATAATAGATTTAAAACATATAAGAGGCTTTTCGCCATAACAAAATAGCGCTGAATGTAAAGTAATTTTTCAAAGGGGTGGTAAATGTAAACAAATGCTTTTATACTACCATACAAAATATAAGTTTGTAAAGCCTTAGACCTTTTAAATTTTCTTTTGTTTTGATTTTGTAAATCAAGGCCATACATAATTAAACTTACCAAGTGGGACGAAATATGTTTAAGGTATTCAACCCATTTAGTAGATCTATAAATTCGATCGACTCTCTGCAGATCTTTTGAACGCAGTAATTACGTACTCTCAGCTTTCTATTGATCATGATCTTGGTTATATATATTATGGTCTTTATGACGGAAATGGCGATTTTTTCCGAAGTTCTTTATCACGGTGCCAAATAAGCAAATCAAATTTTCATAATTTAATAAGCACGGATCTCGTATAACATTTTTCATATGTGTTAAGGACCAAAACCATGGCAGGGTCCATCAATATCTTTATTACGTTGTTTGAAATGAGTTTTTACTTTAACACGACTACCCATAGTTTTCATTTTAACACGGTTACACACAGTCCCACATAGTATTTCTTAAAATAACTTTGTGTCAAAACGTGACTATCTATCTTGATATACATGTATTTTTATATCATAAAATAATAACTTCTGATAACAATAATTACAGCGTACAGTTCGTCCCCGGACACAGAATACGCCATCGAAATGGCTTGCTCCAACATCAGGTATGGCGCTGGGTCGACGCGGGAAGTAGGTATGGTAAGTATTGTTAGATATAACTAGCAATTAAGCATCAGTGACTACATTGTCGATAACCCACGGTATATATTCCGTACATACCACATCTATGTCGTATGATTTTATGAGTCATGAGTCATTGACTACCACATACACGCCGTCAAGAAGCACCGAACTAGCTTTTGTCCCTAGCTCAATTTTACGAAAGTTGGAATTGATGTTCATGAAATAGAACCACGACTCTCAAATGATGATTTTGAGATATTATCAGATTTATAACTGTTTGCAGATCAATTCTGAAATTCTGTACATTATAGATATTATGTAATTGTTCAGCGTTATTTAATGAAAGAACATGACTTACCAATACACCGAAATTAGTATCAAGTCACTATGAAGCCATTAAATAACTAAGTAAATAAATAAATAAATAAATTTGCAGTTAGGACAAAATTCAAAACAGACAACTAAACTGGACCGGCAAAATATTTGTATAAATTACTTGATATATTGAGACATGAATGTTCTAAAAAGCACGTCCATTTATTGTACGTTTATTTATGAACCAAGGAATGTTTGTTCATAACAGGACTGTAAGAACATGGGTGCTAAGAATGTGATGGTGGTAACGGACAGTAGATTGTCTAAAATGAAGCCAGTTCAGACGGTTATAGAGTCCCTTAGTTCACAAGGTGTACCTTTCAAACTTTACGACAAAGTAGCTGTTGAACCTACAGATGAAAGGTAAATTTTTTGGTACCAAACTTTTGATCAACGACATTGTTTTCAATATAAATTAGCTATCACCCAAATAGGTATGTCACATAAGTCGTAATCAGATTATTTCACGCGGCGGCAAACTATAACACTCAGGAAATTTGTGCAATCGTTTTGGGAGCATCAGCTATTATATTATAATTAAAAATAAAATATAAATTTGCATCGTCCAAACTAATGATTTTGGAATACTGAGATTTTGAATACGTATTTGTTTTACCGTTCTGAATACGTTTATACACATGTAATATATGTATATTAATCACTGATCCCAAAATTCGTAGGCCATGGTTTTTTATAAGCTAGTTTACGGACCTTAACAAGCGCTCCAAAGTTGAATGATGTTTCTACCACTTGAAATATTTATAAATACCTACTGTACGAAAATGAATAGACCACTAAATGCATTTGTATTACACATTACCTAAAGAAATGTTTGCACATGCTTTTTTTTTAGATATGATTATGACATTTCATTACTTCAACTTATTACATAAACATGTGCGGCGATTATGATGTTGTGCATCAAAATTATTTTTGTTATCTTGTTATACAGTTTCAAGGAATGTATCGACTTTGCAAAGGCCGATAACTTTGACGTATTTCTGGCGGTGGGTGGGGGAAGTGTAATAGATACCTGTAAAGCAGCTAATCTGTATTCTACAAAACCAGACGCAACATTACTAGATTTTGTGAATGCTCCAATTGGCAAAGGTCTCCCAATTACACATCAGCTCAAACCTTTGATCGCAGGTAAGACAAGGTCTTTTTTTTTCCACGAAAAGGTAAAGTTATGTTAGATGTAAATGTATTTCATTGTAATACATGTAATAGGTTTAAAGCAGCATGCCTTCAGATTCATTCCAATTTTGATTATTCTTTTTAAATGTATTATAAAGTAGAATATTGTCAAGTGAACTAAGACGGTAATTAACACTTTGCAAACGGCACTATAAATCTAGAAAATACCAAAAAATGGTTGGAATGAAAAAATAGCCATTACTGCGTAAATCACTCATTAGAAATATGCTGATAAAATATACAATTTATTGCAAATAACATGTGAATTATTTCTTAATTTGTGAATGTTATTACTTTTCTTAAAATCTTATTATAGTTTCCCAATTCTGTTTTTCCTAAAATATATCGGCTCATCTGGAGGAATTCAGATTTAAGGCATGGCATTTTGTACCAATCTTATAAATTTTTATATGAATATCTTATACGACATAAGTGAAACTTAACAGCAATTATATAAGGTTTTTTTAAATGTTAAATTCGTTAATTTATTTTTTTTAAGTATGTCGCCAAACGTCCTGCGACTTTAAAAAGTAAAGTGGAAAATAGTTGTTAAATATTCTGAATTTTCTCTCCAAATTGGAAATAATCCCTTATTATGATCTTTCAGTCCCTACTACTGCTGGAACCGGAAGTGAAACAACTGGTGTTGCAGTGTTTGATTATCTTCCAATGAAAGCCAAAACAGGTAATAGACAAACCCATATATGACATTGTACCTGTTTTTGCCATATGAAAATTAGATGTATTTTAGATGTGCGCTTATATGTTACCTTCTTGAAAAAGGATATTATTATTATTATTTTAAGCCTTTGGCCTCGGAGAACATGGAGAAGCTGATATACTGTATTCATAGGATATATTAGGTAGCCATATTTGAACAAAGCCTATTTTTAGAGATATTTACTATATGATACATTTATCTGATATAGGTCCTGCAAAATAAGGGTTTACACAGCTCAAAGAAAGCTTTCTCACTTTAGCCAGGCAAACCTAATACATGTATAATACATCAAAATCTTGATAAAATGTTATCCCTCGAAAGCAATAATCACAAAAATATTACATGAAAATTATGGACTCCGTTTGATTGAGTCTGCACATGAGATTATATACAATGAAAAAGAGCAACATCCCTCAGGCTCCCCAAGCACCGGCTAAACCATAATATTCTCAATCTTATACATGTATATATACATTGTACTTGTACTATATACTCTTACCAGTAGATTCTATATGTTTTTGTTTTGTAACATGTCCTGTCCCTGTTAATCTGCTGGGTAAAAAATCTCCTGAAGCCCATCAAAAGCTTTTTATTCTATATTTCTCTATTTTACAGGCATTGCTAATAGAGCTCTTAGACCCACACTTGGAATTGTGGATCCCGAACATTTAGTAACCATGCCCGAACGTGTCGCGTGCTATTCCGGAATTGACGTATTGTGGTAGGTAGATACGTTTGCTTTTAACATAGCATTGAAGCATCGTCAAGCTGTAAATTAATCGTAGATAAGTTTAATATTATATCATATGTAATGATATAATCTAAATTTTTGACATAAGATCCTATCTTCAAACATGACCTTGTGGCGCTAATTGAACGGTTATTTACCAGCTTAACATGCCACTACCCGGTCATAGATTACAGTGTCTGGAGTTCATAAAATAATGCGTTGACCTGTATAACAGTTCAACTAATTGTTATGACAAAAATAGTTTCCTGGTTAAATTTAAACATGCAGGGTCATACTTAATTCCAAAAACAGAACAGATTTGGTTAATTTGAGATCATTAAAAAGAAATGTGTACATAATTACTCTTGAGTTCTTCACGAACAAAATCTTACGTTCTGTAGTTCGTATGATTCCGTAAGTTCAACTACGAACGTAAGTTCAACTACGAACGTGTCATACGGGCCTTTAAACTCCTGCAAAATAATGTTTTTATTATATATATCTGAACAATCTTTGGTATAACATGACGATTCAATCATATTACCGTTTACACAACATATTGTTAAAGTTTTAGTAACAAAATTCATGTATATATTAAGCGCGTATCTATAAATTAAATGTTTATTTTCAGCCATGCTATAGAATCATACACTGCTAAATTTTATCTCGAGCGTTCTCCACGGCCGACCGACCCACTGCTAAGACCAGCATACCAAGGTTGTAATCCAATCAGCGACATTTGGTCTCTTCATGCGTTAAAACTTACCTCAAAGTTCATCAAAAGGTAAGGCTTCTATTAAGTACATTGCCCTACTTTACTAAGACAACAATTTTTTGCACGTTGGTTATTTAATAGATAGTGAAGTTGGGCATTTTAACATTTCACAGGCTAACATGACCCCATATTGGTGGCTTTTAATGTCAGGAATGCGGCTAGTGCATAAAGAGTTAAAGTTATAGCGTTGTACATTTTCCTCAACTTATAAAATTATCTTATCACTATAAAATTATCGTATCACTAGGCATGTGACCGAGTTTGACTTTATACACTTAACTAAAGTGCTAAGTACTCTGGTGTTATATTGTACTTAACAAAATTAGATTGTGAAATAATAATTATATACATTTGTATTATACACCATTTCCTGTTATTTTCATCATTGACACATCCGGCTTGGTAGCATTCGGCGTCAAACTTGACCTATTAATCTTTCGAGTATTTTCATAATGCTTGCTCCATGGAAGAAAATTGGTCAGTATTCCTACTGGGAGGCCATTTACGTAAAATGTGAAACAAAATTCCTTGTTTTTTTTTTGTTTTGTTTTTTTTAATATAAAAGAGAACACGAAATTTCACACACCCTCTACTCTTTTTAGGTAAGAGACATACAAGGAATTTTGATTTCTTATAACTTTTACATGTCCAACAACGCATTTTTCATTTGAGAAATAAAACGTGAAATGCAGTCAAAAATCTATTTTAAGCGGTCATGATCTGTGGAACACACCCCATACTTCATTATTTTTAAACAACACAAAATAACTTACAATTTGGCCCAGGAGATATACATTCGGAGTACTTTGAATATTTGTTAAGTGTATCAGATCTTCTTATGTTTTCCAAGTAACGTAGACTTATTTATTAGTTTGTTAAATTAGATTGCATATACCTTGATCTAGAAAAGTGCATTTTAAAGTTGCATTAAATGCAATTCTATTCCAATAGAATTATATCCTATCTACATAATCACAACATATATGAATTTTGTATCTTGACAATGATATAAGTCTTCTACACTTAACAGAGCCACATTTAATGCTGACGATTTTGAAGCAAGAGCTGCGATGCATCTTGCCAGTGCATATGCTGGCGTCGGATTTGGAAACGCTGGGTGTCATCTGTGGTATTTCTTTTTTGAATGTTTTATATTTAACTTTAAATTACTCTTATCCAAGTACGAGTTCCTCCGTTTTCATAAAAGTCATCTAAACAATCTCGAGTTCATTTATAATAGTATGTAGTTTACATAATTGATATACGATGCCATGTATAGTAACATATCAAGTGAGAGTTTACATAATGTAATTGTTACAGGAGATAGGTAAAACAAAAAAGTCACTAAAGTTTGTACAGGATTTATTTAGTTCGATAGTGCAGGAACCTATAATCTTTTAGACACATCTTCGAATTTGTTCCTGGAACAATCCAGTACTGAGCAATGAGTGCAAAGAAACATTGGCTTTCCCCGGACGGGCTTCGAACCCACACGGCAAGCGATCCTCATATTACTAGTCCTACGCCTTAACCACTTGGTCATGCCGCCACTCGAGGCCACCCGGGCTAGGCTTAACTACGAGGCCACCCGGGCTAGGCTTAACTACGATAGTTTTTATCGAAGAACATTAAATCTTATCATATATATTCAGTTGACAAAAACCTTTTCATACTGAAAAAAAACACGTTTTTTTACTATAGCAAGCCATGATACATGTATTTAAATTTGTTTTCTATCTTTCTAGCCATGGAATGTCGTATCCTATTTCGGGAAATGTTAAAAGTTATATTGAAAAGGGATATAACCCAGATCTGCCTCTTATTGTAAGTTAATAACTTACTTAATACTTAATACTTTACCAGTCTTTGAAAGTTTGCTGTAAAAAGAAATATATAAACCATATTCCTATTATGCCTGTTACAAATAGTTTAAAGAAATCATACAGTTATGTTTGCTGTATCCAACTACATGTATATGCTGGCAAGATCGTTTTGTTGTCAACTTCCAATTCGATCGTCTAATTTAGTAAACGATTACACCGGATAAAGCATTGTCTCACTTTTAAAATCATGTGTTCGTATGTTTAAACTTTAATATTTTTGTACCTTTCTATATCATTCACATGTTATTATCATTTCTCCTCTTTCAGCCTCATGGTTTATCAGTAGTTGTGTCCGCTCCAGCCGTGTTCGAGTTTACGGCACCAGCCTGCCCAGACAGACATTTGGGAGCCGCAGAAGCTTTAGGCAGGTGTATTTCATGTCGCTGTTATGTTTTCTGTTATAAAACCTCTCTGCTGTATAGAATAGTGACACGATTTGTAATTTTGAAAATGTCAACTTGTAAATTCTATATTTAGCATTAAAGTAATACTGCGGCATTTGCAGAATTAAATGAATAAACATAATAATAGTGTTGAAGCGGCAATATTTACATTAACAATGTCTTTCCCTATATAAAATGACGAGAACTTTTTATTAAGTTTTTGTTTATGTTCAGTAATTTCAACTTTGACTTTAAAACTTTTATGAGTTCGTCCTGAAATGCCTAATATCAGGGTCAAAATGTCAAGATTAATGCCACATGTGGTATATTAAAATGTGAATTATTTTAGGTGTTGATATTAGCAATGCGCGAAAAGAGGACGCTGGCAAGATCTTGTCTGACTGTCTCCGGAAGATACTTGATGAATTGAAGGTACCAAATGGTCTCAATGCGGTTGGTTATTCCAACGACGACGTGAAAACAATGGTTGCCGGCGCTATGCCACAGGTATGAACATACATTGTATATATGGTAGAAGCAGTTTAAAGGGAGACAACAAATGTTTCATACAGTCAGTGCTCCGTCTGCTTATGTTTAATCTGGGCAGACGAAAACGTGTAAAATAAAAATTGAGTTTTCACCTGACCAATTAAGTAATATCATAATACGAGTACATTTGTACAGCATTAAATGGTCGGTAATCGCCATTGTATGGTCACATGAATAGATACTTAGTACTGTTCAAATAAACATCCGACTGAACCTTTGTTTAAAAATGCATGTACCCAAAATGAGCCAAAATTTATCAAGAAAATCAATCTTGAGAAAAATGTACTAAGATTTTAAGAAAAGTAAAACAAAAATACAATTCAAGAAATAATTTAGATGTTATATAATGGAATTAATGACTGTTTTTGCAGTTTTTGTCACCGTCATGATTTTACGCAACGTTCCAATTTCATTACAATACGAGTTTGAGTCAAAGACTCTTTAAGAGTCATGTCCCCCATCCTGCACCGACCTTGTTGACTGTCAGAAACTTTTAACATTTAGACACCTGTCTCATTTTTAAAGATTGTTTTGATTCATTTGCCATTTTACATACCTTTGTACTAGAGTCTATAATATTTACATTATCGGGCATTTAAGGTTAAATAGTAATTTTTATAATTAAATTGTATTAAACTTGACAAGTTAAATGATTAGCACAGACATTCTGTTCTCTTCTGTTCATATTATAAAGTATGTACGTAAGTTACTTATTAATTCATTAATTTACTGTCGTCATACGCCCGCATTGCTGTTGATTAAATTGGTCTTTCCTTTTGGAGAACGTATCATTTTTGTTACATTTGAACTGTCAACGTTTTACTATAGCATATCTAAATCGCTGTTGATATCAAATAAATAATTTTCGAAAAGGAATTTTCATGTTTTTGGATTAAATATTGTACTTTGCGTGTAATTTGAGATATTTTTCATTTCCAGCAGTTAATATGCTCAAATGCCGTCCTTTAATAAGTCCGTTTGAGCAGATATTAAACCTCACGATCTTAATTAAGTTTCTTATTTCCCTGAAATATACGTCTGTTAAAGTATTGACAAAACGTGATATATTCAAAACCTGTAGGTTTCAGCTTCATTAAAACAGGGTGTGTTGATAGGGAAATATAGACAAATTAATGTCTGCTCGTGCAACTTTATCGTGCTTTATAAAGACACATTATACCTCATAAATCCGTATTTTTTATTTCTTTAAAACTGTTAACGTGTGTTTGATAATGTTTTTTTATAATAGATTTAGGGCATGTAAGATGTTTAATAACTGAAGAAAACAGCCTTGAACGCGAAGAAATGTGCCGTAAAGGTGGCGAATTGTAAGCAAAATAGTACTTTCACTTCCATAAACAGTACTTATTCACTATAATTACACCAATTGCTATTAGAGCAACAGAAGCAAAATGTAGTTTATATGGCAAATGGGTACTTGTTTGGAAACTGTAACAAGATACCAAAAAATAAAATGTTTAAAGAAATGATAGCATATCTGAGGCATAATGGGCCTTTAAATTGAAAATGTAGAATAACAGTCCTGACTGTGTTGCTAATGCTTTTTTACATGTAGGTTCCGATGCTGGTTTGACAGTATATGGTAGAAGGTGTAAACTTTAAGAACTGGCTTATTTGAGCCGCGTCATGATAAAACCAACATAATGCGTTTGCGACCAGCATGGATCCAGACCAGCCTGCGCATCCGCGGAGGCGCAGGCTGGTCTGGATCCATGCTGGTCGCAAACCCACTATGTTGGTTTTGTCGTGACGCAGCTCATTTATTTAATTAGAGTATTACACTATTGAGTGAAACAAATCGAACAAACGTTGTAAATACGGTTGACCCTGTATCACAGAAAGCCCGCGGTCCTACACATGTGCACGCTTGGGCCTGGAGTCGCCACATGTCATTTACATTGTTAGTTTAACATAAAAAAACAGCATGAAATGACTGTTGTAACAAACTTAAAATATCTGAAAATTCATACATTGTATTCGAACGAAAATGAAACAAATTGTACATTTAGCCGACAAAATTGTTTATGACAAGAAATATCACAGTGCTTTAAGCCTAATATTCTTCCGATATTTGTTTGCGTGGTGCGTGCTTTGTTGGTAGTGAGTGGCATCATTAAATTTATATCTGATACATGTACTAGAATGTCCTTCTGCCTATAATTTAATTACATGAATTCTTGGGGATAATCAGTAATGCCACACGTCATGTTTTGAGAGTATCTATATACTAATGTACATGTATTTGATATTACAGAAATGTTACTGTCTTTGTATGATTATAAATAAATAGAGGATATTTGTTTACTTCAGTGTAAGATCGGAATATATTTCACCGAGTGAGCACCAAAAGGTATATTTCACGAGTGGCGCAGCCACGAGTGAAATATGAACTTTTGGTGTTCACAAGGTGAAATATATTTCAGTCTTACACTAAACTAAACAAATTTCCTTATTATTATATGCAAAGAAACGTTTTAAAAAGACATTGAACCTAATACTGAATGAAAAGCGCGCCAAATAATAACACAACGTGACGTCATTTACGACGTTACGTCATTAAGTTGGTACCCAGTACTGTGCACGCTGGTATTTCACTGAAACAACGTAAGGGGCTTAAATTCAAAACAGTGAAATTATCAAAGTGGTAATTTCACTGTTTCAAACAGTGAAATTACCAGTTTTATATCACGGATATATTTCTATAAACCACCGAAAAGCATGTAATAAATACGTTTCCCTGTGCCTTTGTATATATGTTATGGTGTGTGTTTTTTTATCTATTTCAGCACCGATTGATAAAGCTGTCACCACGAGAAGTACATGAAGATAACATGAGCGAACTCTTCGAGAAGTCCATGAAAATTTACTAGCCATATTAGAACTTATTTCAGCTAAAATCAAACAGTTAATATAAACATTACGAATGACCTGTAAACTCGGGACCAGGCTTTAAGAAAAGAAAAGCATTATGTTTGTTTTATAATGCTTATTATGATGACTTTGGACTGCACGTTTGTAAAGTTAATTTTCACTGGATAGCCGTGACATTTATAAAATGCTTTTTTGTCCTACGCAGATTGCGCATGTGCGAGAAAATAATATTTTTCATTGCAACGGACCGCGTGATAAAAAGGTCTATATGTATTGATGTTGTAAATTCATTAATTAGTTTTAATTCAAATGAGAGAGTTGTAATGAATTATAAATTTGTTATACGGATTTTTGACATGTTTATATGCCCGCGTATATACGGTTGATTGCAATATAACCCATGCGGGAAATAATATAACTACTTATGAAGAATTCTGACAGGTTATATGGCTCAGTAATTTATCTACAGTAGCTGTATATATAAATAATATACACTTCACGAACGTCCAATGAAAATCGACTTTACAAACATGCAGTTTAAAAAAAAAACAAAAAAAAAAACAACAAGTATTTACATTACTGTAGAGCGTGAACATTTACTTTTGATCTATCTTAGAACACCAATGCATTTTCAATGGTGTGAAAAATTTAAGAGTATACGTACGTCGAATCTGTATCCATTCTTCTATTTTTACTTCCAATGACAAGAAAATATCATATTTTGCAACATACGAATAAATGAGGGACGAATATGGTTAAGGAAATTAATATGTTTAAACTAAACTAAGGGACGATTGGCGATAATATATGTTACACCAGTGAGCTGTTCTGATAGGTTGTATTGCTCGAGTTGATTGGTAGAATTGTATTTATTAAATAAAAAGTACTTATGGGTCAGTGTGAATATAACTTTACGCAATCAACATTTGATAGAATTCACCAGATTAGTGCACTCGTGTTTTATTCCTTCTATTATTACATGTTTATTTTTCTGTAACATGCGTAAACAAACTTTAGCTTGACAAAAATTGAAGAATTATAACGTCAGTTTTATTACGTAACGACTCAAACAACACAAGGTGTTGAATATGGGGAAAGTCAATCCCGATGTATGTGTTTGAAAAAGAACTAGATCCATTTTTGCTTTATATTAAGTATTAATTATATAGCAGAACTAATAAATTTGTCTCCCCACATTTTACTTCTGATGCTTTTTATGAATGGGGTGTAAGAATTAAACCTTGATTTTATCCTATTTTTATTAATTAACTTGTTTGCATTGTATAAATAGAGGAAGTTTGAAATTGCTAGATAAAGTTTTCAAGTGGTTGTCAATTAACATCCTCGTCTAAACATGCAACTATAAACATAATATTAGGCGATTTGTTTACTTAGGGTTCAATGTATATAATCTGTTATTGTATATTGAAATAAATGTTTGCAACCTGACATGATTTTGCTTAATTTTTAAACATGTATCAATTTCGAACCTGAACTGCCTTCGAGAAAATCGCACAGAACACATTCCCTGGGCAGGCTGTCCAGCCGTTTACTACTACAGTTCTAGTAGCCTTCACTTTCACAAGGAACCGATATTTCTGTACATGTCAGAACGGAGGTACAGTGCGGATGATCGTTGAAAGGATTTCATGATCAATCACAACGAAAATGACCTGAATCGAGCCAGGGTCGCCGCATTCACAGTCCAACGCCCTACCCTGTTGAGCTTAGCGGACGAACTTCAAGTATGACATACCTTTTATACAGTCACACACTCTTAGCCCATGATTCACTTTTTAGGCTACAATATAACATTCAAGCCTGACATACCTTCTATACAGTAATACATCATGGCACGCCCTCTGACATATCGCAAACAAAGCCAACAGTACACCTAAGGGGCCATGACACATCTTCAAGAGTTGAGCACAGGGTAGGCCTTCACAAAAATGATACCTTTCAGAAAAATGCAAACTTTACGTCCAATGTCAACCTAAAATGTGGCATACACTTTGAAAATTGAGTTTCTTTTTTTTCAACCAACGACACGTCCTTCAAGTCTTCATATTAAGCAGTACATGATACGTATTTTAATACTATGTCACTTGCAACATCTTCACGAGAAACACACCCCATACCAGCCCGCATAGCATAATCGGTTAGAACCTGAGACTTGTGATCTCGACATTGTGGGTTCGATTCCCATGCTGGCCAACAAAAACAGTCTTCCGGATGAAACTTTAAATCGGCGTCCCTTGGGTACGCTTAAGAACCAGAAGAAGCTTCTGTAATTCGGGCATCTTTCTTTATCTGTTTCTTGAACTATCCACCAAAGTCGTCTAATATTCTATGGGGGACTCGCCCATATGGGCACCGGTGGCGGGTATAAATCAAATCAAATACAGACACATACAAACACACTCCATTCAACTTGCACTTCTTAATCTATGACAGTCTTTCTAGCTTATACACGTCGGAAACTAAACATTATAGGCTTAAATACGACAACTAGAAACTGACTGTCGATCTATAGCATTAGACTCCTATATATCATTATAAATATCATATTAAAACCGACATAAGCATTTTAAATCTTATTATTATTTCGTATCGCTGTTAAATCCGATAAAAGACGCGGAATTTACTGTTTATCAGGAAATACTGCACTGAGATGTAAATACAGATAACATTTCTAGCGCATCATGTTGCGAGATTTTACGAGATTTTGTAGAAAATTGTTGATCTCCATATTTACATTAATATGATACGTGATATCTAATAAACACCTTCTGACAAAGGTTACAGTAATCAACTATCTATTGCACTCCAACGTTTCGAGGGGTTGAATCCCCTCTTTATCAAGGTTACAGTGTCATTGCTGGAAAAAAGACTTCATAACATTTGATCATGCAACATATAAGTAAAGATTTTTTGTCTTTGTAATAGTTATAGTATATGAAACTTGTAAGTTACGAGAATATAACACTGGGGCGTCATCGAAGAATGTTTCAGCTAAAAAAATTGGCGAGGTCGTTAGTCCGAGACAATTTTCTGCAGAAACATCCCGAGATGTCGCCCCAGCCATTTTCACTTTTGTTTCCCTTTCACTTTTGTTTCAAATGGAAACCCCAGACAAAATAAACCAATAACAATACTGTCGCCTGATATCTCTGGAAGCTGAATTTTCATTTCAGCCAGATACGAGGACACAACAATTCAGCTTCCATATATATCAGGCGACAGTACTTGTATTGGTTCATTTCAACCACCATAGACACAGCCGATACGAGGACACACCATTTTCAACCACCAGAGATAGCGCCGATACGAGGACACACCATTTTCAACCACCAGAGATAGCACCGATACGAGGACACAGCATTTCCAACCACCAGAGATAGCGCCGATACGAGGACACAGCCTTTCCACCACCAGATATAGCGCCGATACGAGGACACAGCATTTCCACCACTAGAGATAGCGCCTATGCGAGGACACAGCATTTCCACCACCAGAGATAGCGCCGATACGAGAGGACACAGCATTTTCCACCACCAGAGATAGCGCCGATACGAGGACACAGCATTTCCACCACCAGAGATAGCGCCGATACGAGGACACAGCATTTTCCACCACCAGAGATAGCGCCGATACGAGGACACAGCATTTCCGCCACCAGAGATAGCGCCGATACGAGGACACACTAAGCATTTCCACCACCAGAGATAGCGCCGATACGAGGACACAGCATTTCCACCACCAGAGATAGCGCCGATGCGAGGACACAGCATTTTCCACCACCAGAGATAGCGCCGATACGAGGACACAGCATTTCCACCACCAGAGATAGCGCCGATGCGAGGACACAGCATTTCCACCACCAGAGATAGCGCCGATGACGAGGACACAGCATTTTCCACCACCAGAGATAGCGCCGATACGAGGACACAGCATTTCCACCACCAGAGATAGCGCCGATACGAGGACACAGCATTTCCACCACCAGAGATAGCGCCGATACGAGGACACAGCCATTTACACACCAGAGATAGCGCCGATACGAGGACACACAGCATTTCCACCACCAGAGATAAGCGCCGATAACGAGGACACAGCATTTCCACCACCAGAGATAGCGCCGATACGAGGACACAAAGCATTTCCACCACCAGAGATAGCGCCGATACGAGGACACAGCATTTCCACCACCAGAGATAGCGCCGATACGAGGACACAGCATTTCCACCACCAGAGATAGCGCCGATACGAGGACACAGCATTCCACCACCAGAGATAGCGCCGATACGAGGACACAGCATTTACACCACCAGAGATAGCGCCTGATGCGAGGACACAGTATTCCACCACCAGAGATAGCGCCGATGCGAGGACACAGCATTTCCACCACCAGAGAATAGCGCCGATGCGAGGACACAGCATTTCCACCCACCAGAGATAGCGCCGATGCGAGGACACAGCATTCCACCACCAGAGATAGCGCCGATACGAGGACACAGCATTTCCAGCACCAGAGATAGCGCCGATACGAGGACACAGCATTTACACCACCAGAGATAGCGCCGATACGAGGACACAGCATTTCCACCACCAGAGATAGCGCCGATACGAGGACACAGCATTTCCACCACCAGAGATAGCGCCGATACAAGGACACGCCATTTTCAGCCAGATACGAGGACACATTATTTTCAGCTACCATAGACTTCGCCGATACGAGAAAACAAGTTTTTTTTCAGCCAGATACGAGGACACAACATTTTTGTACCAGGACGAGAATACAACGTTTACAGCCACAATTATAACCATCTTATCAACATTTACTGCTAGTGATCAATGTATCAACCTTAAGAGATATCCGGAAAATACTTAAAATTTAACCTTTGAATTATCTTGCACGTGTGTCATAAATTTTGATAAAGTTCAAAATCAAAATGATAAAAATGCACTCGGATAATGTACTTAATTATCGGAGCATCTTTTAGTCAACAATAGACAATAGGGTGCACTGGGTGTAGATCTCATTACATTTCAAGTCATTATAATTAAAATTTCATTTGTCTATATTTCAGCAGGACATTAGGGAAACTGTTTCTGGATATAATAAAGTAGAAAAGATAACACGGCAAGTGTTTCTCTCATGAATTTGTGAGCGTGTTTACGACACAACCGACCCCCTCCCCTAAAAAAACACACACAAAAAACACACACACAAAAAAACAAAAACAACAACAATAACAAAAAAAAAAAAGAAATGAATGAATGAATGAATGAATGAATGAATGAATGAAAGTACATTTTATTTCGATAATAGTGTTATCAGATGGTGCTTATATGGTTTGGATGAAGTTTTACCGCTGCTCGCATGCGACATGAGACCATAAACTCCAAAAGGGCAAGTGAACGGCAAGTAAGACTAACAAGCTTTTTATTGTAAGTCAAAAAATATAAACATAAATACACAAACAAAACACATTACTTTTATCTTCAACATTTATTAGTGCGATTTAGCAAATCTTTTTCAGAGTAATGGAAAAAATCAACAACAAACTAAAATGACATCAAAAACCATAACGTTTCATCCTTCGACGGTAAAAAAAAAACACACAAAAAAAAAGCAAAAACATGGCGTTAAATTGCAGAATGTATGCAATTCTATAACAATGCTTACATATGACATTTAATTTAATGTTTTCCCAAAGTCCCAATGAGTATAGTCAAAATCAAAAATCGCACATGCTAACATTTTTATTATACTTACACAGTGCAAGTTTTATTCATGGTTATTAACATCTGTAACATCTTTTCAGAAGAAAAATGAGTATGATTGTTTGGTGTGAAGCACATTCAGTGCTACTCTTTTGAATGATTAAACATTTTACATCTTAATCAATTATTAAAACATTCATTATTAAACAGATGTTTAGCATTTCTAAAGAATTTAAAGATATGAATTCCTGAGGGATAAGGTGCCTGTAACTTTGGATTAAATTTTTATAAGACGAGGTTACCTAAATTGGGCTATAGATAAAGGTAAAGATAATGAGATAATGATAAAACTGATGATAATAAAGATAATAAAACAAAACAAGTGAATAGACAACAGATGCTGTAACACCAGAATTGTTCATTCACATTTGTGCTTTTCATTGGTTAATCGTGTTAATTATATTACGTATACATCCGGCTACCGTCAAATTGGTTTAAACATAGCTATTTATTTTAGCTCGATTGCGAAACAAGTTCTTGCAACTTATATCAATCACTTTCGAGTCCGGTTTCTGGAACCAACTAGTACCAGAACAGTACTGGTGTCGTATGAAGAAACATGGTGGTGACCCGAGTAGGGCTCAAACCCATGCATGATCCCTTGGTTGAGAGGCAGACACCTTAACCACTAGGCCATCGCTCCCCATGCTCCCGTTTCCAAGATTTTGTTTTTCAATTCCAACAAAATTGAATACAAATTATTCTTTAAAATATTTTAAAATTGTTTATAGTATTTCCAGTGTAAAACAACTTTAATTATTCACACCTGACATTTCAACATAAATTAACACATAGCAGATGCTACCACTGGAGAGGATTGTCCTAAGTGTGAAATTAAGCCGGATATTTTCATTATACCCCTTTTCCACAAAACAACAGAGAGATTTTTGATTCCTTGAATGTAAGGTATTCTCTTTTGTTCAACAACTCATTTATCAAGTTTTCATTGACTGAAATAAGACTTAAATGATGAAATAAGTATTTGTGGAATCCATTTTATGTTTTTAAACGATCCTCTACTCACGAAACATTTTCATACACCCATATTTCTATATCAAAAGAAGCAGAATTTGGCACTTGTTGGTTGCGGAGTAATACAGTCATAAGCCGGAAGTTCCACACCGGCCATATTGGCACCTTTCTCTTGAAGGAACAGAATGGCTCTTCTATGTTTCCTTCGTGCTGCGTACATCACAGGGGTCATGTGGTTACTGTCCTTTGCCTCAAGATCAGCTTTCTCAGAGACAATATATTCTATCAACTTCATATCGCCCCGTAAACATGCCAAGTGCAAAAATGTACAGTTGCCAGGTAGCCCTTCCGGTTGACCCATTCTCGAATTAATGTCAATTCCTGAACTTAAGAACACTTTTAAAAGATTTTTAGATCCTCTAAATGCGCAAGCGTGCACTGGTGTCCACCCGTCGATATTGGTTAAAAATATTTGCACGGCAAGGCTTTTCCGGTCCTTGATGAGTTTTTTCATTTGGCGAATAAGTTTTGACTCGTCTTCGCGCATGCGCCCCATTACCATAATTGCAAGTTCTTGTACACTACCGACATGTTTTGCAAGACAACACGGCTTTACCGCAGAAGCCATTTTCAACATACCAATGTCTAATGTTTCTGAAATACACAATTAAATGAAGATAAAACTAACGCTGGGAAATACACCCTTTTCCACACTTTGTACACATAGTATAACATTATAAACTTCAAACATGATATGTCAATGAACGAAAGAGAAAGGATCGACCAGTTGCCAGGAGATACATCACCAATTAAGGCGGCATCCCGACGTTTTTATTATTGAAAAGAAAACTAAAGGATTGTATTATCAATTTTCAAGTAAGCTACCGGATACTTTAACTTTCCTTCACTATAGAAAATAACATTATCAACTGAAAAATCATTATACAAAATAAAATTGTAATACACATTAAGTTTTCTATTTCGGCAAACAATGTTCATGTCCATCTGCCAGTTTCTGACAATATTTAATGTAAATACATTTCTTGACAAATCAAATATTTTACAAAGATATAGGTCTCTAATTTGTACTTGACGCTGGCTGCTGCTGCTATTTACGTCCTAATTAGACTTTTATTTATCTCCTAGGTAGGAGTTAAAAAGTCCTATGAATCAGTTTTTATGTCACACGAAGGTGTTATAAACTCCTATATATAATAAGGATTTGTTTATCTCCTATGTGTAGGAGTTACAAAGTCCTATGTATGAGTTATTAAGTCCTTAGTTATAAACTCCTAATTAGGTTTTTGTTTATCTCATATGTAGGAATTGAAAAGTCCTATATAAGACTTATTAAGTCCTTCGAAGGAATTATTAACTCCTAATTAGGCCTTTTTTTCTTTCCAGCGTATGTGTTATAACGTCCTACGTAGGGGTTATTAAGTCCTACGTAGGAGTAAAAAAGTCCTTATTAGCTTTTTTTTTATCTCCTACGTAGGAGTTATAAAGTTCTAGGTATGAGTTTTAAACTCCTAATTAGGATATTTTATCTCCTACGTAGGAGTTATCCTTTTTTTTATAGAACATCATATATTGACACCAGGACGTTCCCGTAGACTATTAATTAGTGTTTGTTTTCATATGTTAATATTTCTACAACAACGTTATTTATAATTTATATGTAGCCATGTGTCTGTTTATTTCATTTTTACGCATATTAATCTGCATGCAGAAAAATACGGCAGCAAAGCAAGCACAGAAACATGTGGTCTCAATTATAACGCAAGTAGTTATTCCAACAAGTTAATTCTACCAGTGAACGATGTTTTCATGAGGATTTAATTCTTGTTATTGCTGGCAACAAACATGTACATGCTGATAAACAAATTACATGTAGATTATTACAATATAACAACCGGGACTTAAGATATTTTAAGTCCCAGACAACAACCAGAAAAAGAAATTTCCGACGACAACGACGACGACAACAACAACAATTTCTTCAATATCACAATAATAAGAACAGATAGAAGAAAAAAAATGAAACGAAGAAAAAAATAAAATGAAAAACAACAATAACAAAAAACCCAACAAAATAACAAAACAAACAAACATAAACAAATAAATAAAAAACGATTAAAAAAGAACAAAAATAAACGTACATAAAACAACCAACAAAAAAACGTGTAAATATTTCATAAATTCTTTAGGAAATTATGAACAATAAATATGTAATTGTACGGTGGTGTTTTTTTTTAAATAAATATTCAAACGGTAGCAAGTATCATAAAATCATTTGAAATTTTCAAATAAATCTATCAAAACAGTTTCAAATAAAAACATCTGTTTACCAACCTTTCTGAGAACAGCTAGGCAATATAACAGACTGGCGTTGTGTCTGTTGTTTATAACTAAATGAGCGTTTGTTCTGGTGTTGTATCTAAATTAGCATGCTTATTTTTCCTTTTTTATGTGTGAATCAATTAGCAAGCCTATTTTTAAATTTACGGAAATACCACTGTAGAGTGATCATATCCATACCAACGGGGAGATGTTGCCCAACTATATTGATATTAATAAGGATTGTTTTCATTCCGGTTCCTTTGTTTTGAGAGTGCTCTATAAATATTTTATAAACTGATAATTTTATAGTCCAATAATGAGGGTTATAAAATATTGACGAATTCAGAAGATATTCTGCCATTATGTTGTTATTAAAGTGGGTTTGTCTACAATTGGCACAATTTCTATAGATATTTCGAAATTTGATAAAAACAAAAACAAAAAACGTATCAATTATATATCCTTATAAAATATTGCTGACGAAGGCATTGGTGATTTAGATTGAGCATTTATATGAAGAATTATATAGCTTTTAATTTTTGCCATAAATATCGATTTTTTTCCATTCAGTAATAATCCATAATAACTCTGATTAAGTTAGTGATCATATACAAAGTTTGAGAAGCATTTAAGGTTCATCGTATCGATAGTTCGTAGAAATTTCGTAAAAATGCAACAAAAATGACCGTATTAACATTCACTTACGATTAAAGTGATGGGCAACCTTTTTTAGTCATCAATAAATAGGTTAAGTTAACTATTTTTACAGAAAACACACGCACACACACGCACATTCATTCATTCATTCATTCATTCAATCAATTAACCAATCAACCAATCAACCAATCATATATATTTTTTAATGATAGATACCTTAAATACTTGTTGTTTTCTATGTTTTCTAACCCTTATTATTTTCATTATTTTTGAAAGAAAACAATATATATCCTGGAGAAATTTTACATACCTTTCAAAATCAGAAAACCAACTTATCGAATAAATAACAAATCCATAGTGTAACATCCTCATGAGAGTGTTAAACAGCTAATGTATACATACGCCAGTAATATAGTTCACTGTTAACTGTATACCTTACGTGACACATAGAATGACTGTTTGTATCGGAAATTTTCTCACTTTCACATTACATATACTTTCAGGATAGTGATATATTATATATGATAGTGATTTCCTTAATAATCTATATTGTTCATTTCCTGACCATATACATTTCGTAAAATCATTTTCATAGGACAGAACATTTATTCTTTGATTTAGTTTGGTTTAAACAATATTTATTAATAATCCATACATTTACATAATAAGGTACATGAAATAAATTTACGGATTGAGTAGGAAGCTTTTTTTATTTGTACATAGTATATCAAAATATATACAAAATAATTTTCAAGTAACGTGTACATTTCAGTGCAATCAATATAAAGAAATCAATGATATAAAGAAGTCAATAATTGTAATGAAACTTAAGTTAATTGTTATTATACTCAGTTAAATCAAAGAAAAACGGACAATAAAACTGACCATTTTTTAATAAAAACCACTTGTAAATCTAATTATATTGTGTGTACAGTGGTACATGTATGTACAACATATGAAGGCAATTAGAACTATCTTATAAAAAGTGTTAATATAGCAATATTTTTGTAGTCCTCTTGGCTAAAGCATTCAAATGACACAATCTGAAAGCCACTGGTGTCAGAGAAGATCATTTGAAAATGTTGAAGAATTATTAGAAAAAGCAGGTTATATGAACATCTTGGCATTCAAGTGCTCCTGGATCACTCAAAACATAAACACAGATGCTGAGGTTATTTTTAAAAAGAAAACTTGTATAAAATGATTCTTCTGTTAAAGAAAATATGAGGAAATATCATTTTGTTTTTATTGATGAATTACAAAGAAATTAAATGATGTGATTTGGATTGCCTTTTATTCGGATTGCCTTAAATCCGGATTGCCTTAAATGATGTGATTCGGATTACCTTCGATTCGGATTGCCTTAAATTTAATTGCCTAAAATTCGGTTTGCTTGGACTCGGATTGCCTTAAATTCAGATCTCTTAAAATTTGGGTTGTCTTAGATTAGGATGGCTTTAGATTCGAATTGCCTAAAATTATGTGATTCGGGAAATTCTTAGATTCGAATAGCCTTAAATTCGGATTGCCATAAATTCGGATTGCCTTAGATTAAAACAACCACCCCCTGATTAAAACAACCAACCCCACCCCCCAAAAAACAACAAAAAACAAAAACAAAACAAACAAACAAAAAAAGGCGAAAAGACACAAATAATAATTATATGAAAATTTAGAACAAAAACAAATACGAAATGCACGAGTTCTAGTACGAATGTCCCTTGGATAACCTGATTTAAACTAAAATCATTCACCTTCACATGTTGTTAACAAGCTGCTGGATGCCTGGGGATTATGACGTAAGGTGTGCGACTAAGTGCTTAATAACAAACTCAGCAGTATCTGATCATACAGCATTCGAAACGCATAATCTGCAGATACGCTGTACTATATTTTCATTTAAAAACGTTTACAAGCACCGATATTCAATATAGGAGCGTTTTTCTATTCGCCAGAATATTTAGATAATTTCTCGGATCGACATTGAATCTTATTTACAAAGGATAAAATCCTTACACTGGCTATTTCTTTGCTGCTTTCATTTGAGCCGCGTAACAAAAAAACCAACATAGTGCGTTTGCGACCAGCATGGATCCAGACCAGCCTGCACATCCGTGCAGTCTGATCAGGATCCATGTTGTTCGCTTACCAACTCTATTACAAGTAGAGAAACTGATAGCGAACAGCATGGATCCTGATCAGACTGCGCGGATGCGCAGGCTGGTCTGGATCCATGCTGGTCGCAAACGCACTATGTTGGTTTTGTCGTGGCGCAGCTCATATATATTATACATACATCTAGACCTATCATAAAGCTTTGACCGATGGAAGCAAGAGTGACTTCATTATGAACATGTAGTATATAATCGGCTTATTTGAGTAATGAAGTGTATTAAAGGCTTAATCGCCATTAGTAACGTGCCTTTAATTATACATGAATAGAAAATAATCTCTAAAGAATATGCAGGGGAAATATATTGATTTAGTCACGCTTGTTTGAAACAAAATTTACTTTCTTTGAACAAATGCAGGCGGGGGTGGTGTCATGCCATTAATATCATGTTTTAAAAAGCATTCAAATGGTTTTACATTCAAAACATAAGTCAACCATAGTCTGCTTGAACAATTCAAGAACAGTTAGAATTGATGTCATTGTTTTATATTGACAGGTTCATGTGTTTGTGATAAACAATCCATGTTATGTTGTTGTTGCCTTCTACCGTGATCCAAAGTAAAAACTATTAACGCCATCACAATTGTTAGTTAGAATAGGTACTGCTCCTACTCTGGTCAGTACACCAATGCTTAGCTTTGCAGCACTAAACTGGACTTTGTTTATCGTTTACTTCAACCAACCTCATATAAAATATGTAAGTTAAATAATCTCAATTAAATAATAAATAGGGTTGTTCTTGATAAAAAATAAATAACATATAGTAGTATACTTAGGAACTTCTCAAATGATTAAAGCATTGATTGAAATGCTGTTGTGTAGTCCAACATCTTTATATAGCAACTTTTAAAATTGATATAAATCTACTGAGCCTTGACAATTTACTCCTCTTACTATTTTGTGATCGTTTTGTCTCCGTCCACTATTAAAACGTATGTAGTATACAGAGTTTGTGCACCGTGTGTTCCGACGATGCCAAGATTATAAGATAAAGTATTCACGGTGGCTCCATTCACAACAGTGAGCAGAGCGTTGCACGTATTATTCCCCGCGGGTAACCAACAGTAAAACGGAGAAGGAAACCGATCGTTTGAAGAAAAAAAAAACCGATAAAAAGCAACAAAAACAGTCTTGTAAATCAAATTATAATGATAATTATGTACAATAAGTGTAGGCAATTAGACTCATCTTATAAAAAGGGTTAATTTTGCAATATTTTTGGAGTCCTGTTGGCTGAAGTATTCAAATGACATGAATCTGGAATTGACTGATGTCGTATCTTTCATAAACATCACAGTATTGTCACACTGATTAATCTAGTTTTATTGAAAATCGTGACATTAAATGCTGATGGAGAAAACATTTAGAAATCATCATGAAAGACTTGAATTGATTATTTGACAAAATTAGACAAAACATTAAGCAATAACTACAGACAAGATCGTTTGAAAATATTGAAGAATATCTAAAAAAAAGGTTATTTAAACAACTTGTAATTCAAGAATGTCAAGTGCTCCTGGATCACTAAAAACAAATTATTCATTAAACACAGATGCTGATTTTTTAAAACTTTTAAAAGGCTTATTCGGATTGACTTTTATTCGGATTGGCTTATATCCGGATTGCCTTAAATGATTTAATAGTACTGGAGTAATGCCATTATAAATGCCTTATATTCGTTTCTAAACAAGTGTGTTATTAAATAGTAGATACTGGAGTAATGCCATTATAAATGCTTTATATTCGCTTCTAAACAAGTGTGTTATTTAATAGTATATACTGAAGTAATGCCATTATAAATGCCTTATATTCGCTTCTAAACAAGTGTCTGTGTTTGAAACACATAATCTGTAGAAAAGATGTAATATATTTTCATTTTTTATAATAGTCTACAAGCACCTATTTTCAATACAGGAGCGTTTCTCCATTCACCAGAATATGTAGTATATTTCTCGCATCGACTTTAAAAGGTGAACTCTTTTCTCAGTTGATAAGCATAGATGTGCACACGATAGCAGTATCACATGGGCACTGGTTTTAATTGCTTGGACACATATTTCAAATTTTTGTAATTTTGAACGTGTCAACTTGTAAATATTCTTTATTTAGTATTAAAGCAATGAAGTGGCATCTGTAGAATTAAATGAACAAACATAATAGAACTAAGTGTTGAAGCGAGCAATAGTCGCATTAACTATGTAATTCCCTATATAAAACGACGAGAACTTTTTATTTAGTTTTTGTTTATGTTCAATAATTTCAACTTTGACTTTGAAAACTTGATATGCGGATACACTTTTATGAGTTCGTCCTGTAATGCCAGATATCAGGGTCATAATGTCAAGGTCAATGCCACATGTGATATATGTAATGTGAATTATTTTTCAGGTGTTGATATTAGCAATGCACGAAAAGAGGACGCTGGTAAGATCTTGTCTGACTGTCTGCGGAATATACTTGATGAGTTGAAGGTACCTAATGTTCTAAATGCGGTTTGTTATTCCAACGACGACGTGAAAACAATGGTTGCCGGCGCTATGCCGCAGGTATGAACAAACATTGTAGATATGGTAGAAGCAGTTTAAAGGGAGACAACGTACGTTTCATACAGTCAGTGCTCCGTCTGCTGATGTTTTATCTGGGCAGACGAAAACGTGTGAAATAAAAATTTGAGTTTTCACGTGACCAATTAAGTAATATCATACTACAAGTACATTTGTACAACATTATATGGACCATAATCGCCATTGTATGGTCACATGGATGGATACTTAGTAATGTTCAAATATACTCTCGACTACACTTTATGGAAATGCAGATGAGCCAAAATATATCAAGAAAATCAACTTTGAGAAAAATGTACTAAGGTTCTAAGAAAAGTAAAAAGACAAAACTTTTACAATTCAAGAAATAATTTTGATGTTTTTGTAGTTTTTGTCAACGTCATGATTTTACGCCACGTTCCAATTTCATTATAATACGAGTTTGAGTCAAAGACTCTTTAAGAGTCATGTTCCCCATCCTGCACCGACCTTGTTGACTGTCAGAAACTTTTAACATTTAGACACCTGTCTTATTTTTAAAGATTGTTTTGATTCATTTGCCATTTTCATACATTTGTAATCGAGTCTATAATCTTTACATTATCGGGCATTTAAGGTTAGATAGTAATTTTTATAATTAATTTGTATTAAACTTGACAAGTTAAATGATTAGCACAGAAATTCTGTTCTCTTCTGTTCATATTATTAAGTATGTACGTAAGTTACTTATTAATTCATTAATTTACTGTCGTCATACGCCCGCATTGCTGTTGATTAAATTGGTCTTTCCTTTTGGAGAACGTATCATTTTTGTTACATTTGAACTGTCAACGTTTTTCTATAGCATATCTAAATCGCTGTTGATATCAAATAAATAATTTTCGAAAAGGAATTTTCATGTTTTTGGATTAAATATGGTACTTTGCGTGCAATTGGAGATATTTTTCATTTCCAGCAGTTAATTTGCTCAAATGCCGTCCTTTAATAAGTCCGTTTGAGCAGATATTAAACCTCACGATCTTAATTAAGTTTCTTATTTCCCTGAAATATACGTCTGTTAAAGTATTGACAAAACGTGATATATTCAAAACCTGTAGGTTTCAGCTTCATTAAAACAGGGTGTGTTGATAGGAAAATGTAGACAAATTAATGTCTGCTTCAAAATATCATATCATGAAACTTTATCGTGCTTTTTAAAGACACATGATACCTCATAAATTCGTTTTTTTATTCTTTAAACTGTAAAACGTGTGTTTAAGATATACTATGCTCATCTTTGAGTAAGATAAATTAACTATGTATTGGAAGTCGCGTTCCCTTTTACAGGACAAGTAAAGTTGGTATTTTCTTTACAAAACTGCCAGTTTCTACTTTGTGTGAAGTCAAAACATGTTTATTTTACTTTTACAAAGAGACTGTGTAGCAATTACCAATAATTCCTGAAATCAAATTTGAGCATAGTATATCTTTAAATAATATTTTTATAATAGATTTAGAGCATGTTAGATGTTTAATAACTGAAGAAAATAGCATTGAACGTGAAGTAATATGTCGTAAAGGTGGCGAATTGTAAGCAAAATAGTACTTTCACTGCCATAAACAGTACTTATTCACTATAATTATACCAATTGCTAATAGAGCAACAGAAGTAAAATGTAGTTTATATATATGGCAAATGGATAATTGTTTGGAAACTGTTACAAGATACCAAAAAATAAAATGTTTTAAAGAAATGAAAATGATAGCATATCTGAGGCATAACGGGCCTTTAAATTGAAGATGTAGAATAACGGTTCTGACTGTGTTTATAGTGCTTTTTACATGTAGGTTCCGATGCTGGTTTGACAGTATATGGTAGAAGGTGTAAACTTTAAGAACTGGCTTATTTGAGCCGCGTCATGATAAAACCAACATAATGCGTTTGCGACCAGCATGGATCCAGACCAGTCTGCGCATCCGCGGAGGCGCAGGCTGGTCTGGATCCATGCTGGTCGCAAACCGACTTTGTTGGTTTTGTCGTGACGCGGCTCATTTATTTATTTAGAGTATTGTACTATTGAGTGAAACAAATCGAAAACAAACGTTGTAAATACGGTTGACCCTGTATCGCAGAAAGCTCGCGGTCCTACACATGTGCACGCTTGGGCCTGGAGTCGCCACATTACATTTACATTGTTAGTTTAACATAAAAAACAGCATGAAATGACTGTTGTAACAAACTTAAAATATCTGAAAATTCATACATTGTATTCGAACGAAAATGAAACAAATTGTACATTTAGCTGACAAAATTGTTTATGACAAGAAATATCACAGTGCTTTAAGGCTAATATTCTTCCGATGTTTGTTTGTCTGGCGCGTGCTTTGTTGGCATCATTAAATTAATATCTGATAAATGTACCAGAATGTCCTTCTGCCTATAATTTAATTATATGAATTCTTGGGGATAATCAGTAATGCCACACGTCATTTTTTTAGAGTATCTATATACATGTTTTTAATATTATAGAAATGTTATGTGTACTGTCTTTGTATGATTATAAAAAATACGTTTCCCTGTGCCTTTCTACATATTTTATGGTGTTTTTTTTATCTATTTCAGCACCGATTGATTAAGCTGTCACCACGAGAAGTACATGAGGATAACATGAGCGAACTCTTCGAGAAGTCCATGAAAATTTACTAGCCATATTGGAACATATTTCAGCTAAAATCAAACAGTTATAAACATTACGAATGACCTGTAAACTCGGGACCAGGCTTTAAGAAAAGAAAAGCATTGTGTTTGCGATAATAATGCTTATTATGATACCTTTGAACTGCACGTTTGTAACGTCAATTTTCATTGGATAACCGTGACATTTACATCATACTCTTGCCCAAAACATGCACGAGAAAATAGTACTTCCGGTCGTTTTTTCAATGCAACGGATTATTTTGTACTGCTGTTGTAAATTTATTGATTATTTTTCATTTTTAATTCAAAGGAAAGAGTTGTAATGAATTATTAATTTGTTATACGGATTTTTGACATGTTTATATGCCCACGTATATACGGTTAATTGCAATATAACCCTTGCAATAAATAATATAACTTCTTATGAACAATTCTGACATGTTCTATGGCTCAGTAATTCATCTACAGTAGCTGTATATATAAATGATATACACTTCACGAACGTCCAATGAAAACCGACTTTATAAACATGGAGTTAAAAACAAAACAAGTAATTACATTACTGTAAAACGTTAACATTTACTTTTGATCTATCTTAGAACACCAATGCATTTTCTATGGTGTGCACAATTAAAAAGCATACGTACCAAAAATCTGTATCCTTTCTCCTCTTTTTACTTCCAATGACAAGAAAATGTCATGTTTTGCAACATACGAACATATGAGGGACGAATATGGTTAAGGAATTAAATATGTTTTAACTAAACTAAGGGACGATTGGCGATAAAATATGTTACGTATATATTACACGAGAGGTTATATTGCTCGAGTTGATTGGTAGAATTGTATTTTTTAAATAAAATGTACTTATGGGCCAGTGTGAATATAACTTTACGCAATCAACAATTGATAGAATTCACCAGATTAGTGCATTCGTGCTGTATTCCTTCTACTTTAACACATATAGAGATTACATTTTTCTGTAAAATGCGTTAACAAAGCTGAACTTATAATGACAGTTATATGACGTAACGACTCAAGCAACACAAGGTGTGGAATATGGGGAAAGTTAAACCCGATGTATGTGTTTCTGTATTTGAAAAAGAACTAGATCCATTTTTGCAGAACTAATAAATTTGTCTCCCCACATTTTACTTCTGACGCTTTTTATGAATGGGGTGTAAGAATTAAACCTTGATTTTATCTTATTTTTATTAATTAACTTGTTTGCATTGTATTAATAGAAGAAGTTTGAAATTGCTAGATAAAGTTTTCAAGTGGTTGTCAATTAACATCCTCGTTTAAACATGCAACTATAAACGTAATAATAGGCGATTTGTTTACTTAGGGTTCAATGTATATATATTTGTTGAAGTAATATTGAAATAAATGTTTGCAACCTGACATGATTTTGTTGGATTTATTAACATATTATATCAATTTCGAACCTTAACTATCTTCGAGGAATTGACACTGAGCATCGTCCCTGGGCAGGCTGTCTAGCTGTTTACTACTACAGTCCTAGTAGCCTTCACTTTCGCAAGGAACCGATAATTTCTGTACATGCCGGAGGAAAGGTACAGTGCGGATGATCGCTGAAAGGATTTCATGATTAATAAAAACGAAAGTGACCCTCATCGTCCGGGAATCGAACCAGGGTTGGCGGGTTCACAGTCCAACGATCTACCCTGTTGAGCTAAGCAGACGAGCTTCAAGTCTGACAAA